>NC_029788.2:113203479-113204060 GCF_000816755.2 Arachis ipaensis | reverse complement strand
CTTATTGATCACTGGACGTCCCAGGAGGTCTTCCTCACTAGGATTCACGTCCTCCTCCTCCCTTGTAGGTTCGGCCATGATGATTAAATCAATGGCTTTACACTCTCTCTTTGGATTCTCTTCTGTATTGCTTGGGAGAGTACTAGGAGGGGTTTCAGTGACTCTTTTACTCAGCTGGCCCACTTGTGCCTCCAAATTTTTAATGGAGGATCTTGTTTCATTCATAAAACTTAGAGTGGCCTTAGATAGATCAGAGACTATGTTTGCTAAGCTAGATGGATCCTGCTCAGAACTCTCTGTCTTTTGCTGAGTGGATGATGGAAAAGGCTTGCTATTACTAAACCTGTTTCTTCCACCATTGTTAAAGCCTTGTTGAGGCTTTTGTTGATCCTTCCATGAGAAATTTGGATGATTCCTCCATGAGGAATTATAGGTGTTTCCATAGGTTTCACCCATGTAATTCACCTCTGCTATTGCAGGGTTCTCAGGATCATAAGCTTCTTCTTTAGAAGATGTCTCTTTAGTACTGTTGGATGATTCCTTTAATACATTCAGACTCTGAGAGATCATATTGACTTGCT
>NC_029788.2:113187728-113203342 GCF_000816755.2 Arachis ipaensis | reverse complement strand
TATCAATTTCAAGAACTCTCTTCTTCTGAGGCGTCCCATTACTTACAGGATTCCTCTCAGAAGTGTACATGAACTGGTTATTTGCAACCATGTCAATGAGTTCTTGAGCTTCTGCAGGCGTTTTCTTTAGGTGAATAGATCCACCTGCAGAATGGTCCAGTGATATCTTTGATAGCTCAGACAGACCATCATAGAATATATCCAGGATGGTCCATTCTGAAAGCATGTCAGAAGGACACTTTTTGGTCAGTTCCTTGTATCTCTCCCAAGCTTCATAGAGGGATTCACCTTCCTTCTGTCTGAAGGTTTGAACATCCACTCTAAGCTTACTAAGCTTTTGAGGAGGAAAGAACTTGGCTAAGAAAGCCGTGACCAGCTTATCCCAAGAGTTCAGGCTATCTTTAGGTTGAGAGTCTAACCATACTCTAACTCTGTCTCTTACAGCAAATGGGAAAAGCATAAGCCTATAGACCTCGGGATCAACCCCATTGGTCTTAACAGTATCACAAATCTGCAAGAATTTAGTTAAGAACTGAAAAGGATCTTTTGATGGAAGTCCATGAAACTTGCAGTTCTGTTGCATCAGAGAAACTAATTGAGGTTTCAGCTCAAAATTGTTTGCTCCAATGGCAGGGATTGAGATGCTTCTTCCATGTAAATTGGAATTTGGTGTAGTAAAGTCACCAAGCATCTTCCTTGCATTGTTATTATTTTCGGCCATGTCTCCTTCTTTTTTGAAATTTTCAATCAGATTTTCTCCAGAGAGTTGTGCTTTAGCTTCCCTTAGCTTCCTCTTCAGAGTCCTTTCAGGTTCAGGATAAGCTTCAACAAGAATGTTCTTATCCTTGTTCCTGCTCATATGAAAAAGAAGAGAACAGAAAAGAAAATATGGAATCCTCTATGTCACAGTATAGAGATTCCTTTATGTGAGTAGAAGAAGATAGAAATAGAAGAAGAGAAATTCGAACACCAAGAGGAAGAGAGGGTTCGAATTTTGAGATGAAGAGAAGTGTTAGTAAATAAATAAATAAATAAATAATTAGAAGGAGATGAGGGAGAGGAAATTTCGAAAATTAAAACAATTAGTTAATAAAAAGAAAGAATTTTGAAAAAGAGGGAAAGGATTTTCGAAAATTAGAGAGAGATTTAATTAGGTAGTTTTGAAAAAGATATGATTGAAATAGTAAACTTTTAAAATCAATCAAAAAGTTAAGTGGTTAATTGAAAAAGATTTGAAAATCAATTTTGAAAAGATAAGAAGTTAGAAAAGATTTTGAAATTGATTTTGAAAAAGATGTGATTGAAACATATTTTGAAAAAGATTTGAAAAAGAGATTTAAAAAGATTTGATTTTGAAAATTAAAGTTGATTACTTGACTAACAAGAAACTAAAAGGATATGATTCTAGAGTTTAAAGATTGAACTTTTCTTACTAGGCAAGTAACAACTTAAAATTTTTGAATCAATCACATTAATTGTTAGTGAGATTTTCGAAAATATGAAATAGAAGTAAGAAAAATATTTTTTTGAAAATCATTTTGAAATTTTCGAAAATCATAAAAGAAAAATAAAAAATATTTGATTTTTGAAAAGGATTTGAAAAAGATAGAATTTTTAAATTGAAAATTTGATTTGACTCATAAGAAACAACTAGATTTTAAAATTTTTTGAAAAAGTGAACTCAAATTTTCAAATTTTATGAGTGAAAAAGGGAAAGATATTTTTTTGATTTTTGAATTTGTAATGATGAAAGAGAAAAAAGGAAAAGATATCTTTTTGATGTTTTTCTCATTTTTTTTTCATTAAACAGCAAGAATGAAACAAAGCATGAAGAATTAAGATCAAAACCAAAAATGCATGCAAGAACACTATGAATGTCAAGATGAATACCAAGAACACTTTGAATGTCAAGATGAACACCAAGAACTTATGTTTGAAAAATTTTCAAGAAAAGAAAACATGCAAGACACCAAACTTAAAAAATTTTTATTCTTTAGACATTAATAATTCAAGAATGCATATGAAAAACAAGGAAAGACACACAACAAGAAAATATGAAGATCAAACAAGAAGACTGGCCAAGAACGACTTAAAGATCATGAAGAATGCAATGCATGAAATTTTCGAAAATAATTTTTTTTAGAAAATTAAAAATATGCAATTGACACCAAACTTAAAACTTGACTATAGACTCAAACAAGAAACACAAAAATATTTTTGATTTTATGATTTTATAAATATTTTTGGTATTTTTTTTTGAAAATTATTTTGGGAAGAACAAAAAAGAAGAAAAAAAATTAAAATTAAAAGAGTAACAAGATGAGCCGTCAGTTGTCCAAACTCGAACAATTTCCGGCAACGGCGCCAAAAACTTGGTGCGCGAAAATCGTGACGGTTCCATTCCCCGACAACAGCGCCAAAAACTTGGTGCGCAGAAATCGTGACGGTTCCATTTCTTGGTAACGGCGCTGAAAACTTTATACGCACGTTCATAATCTTAATTCTTTGTCACAACTTCGCACAACTGACCAGCAAGTGCACTGGGTCGTCCAAGTAATAAACCTTACATGAGTAAGGGTCGATCCCACGGAGATTGTCGGCTTGAAGCAAGCTACGGTCACCTTGTAAATCTCAGTCAGGCGTATTCAAATGATATAGAGTTTTAATAATTAAAAGATAAATGAAACATAAACTAGGATAGAGATACTTATGTAATTCATTGGTGAGAATTTCAGATAAGCATATAGAGATGCTTTCATTCCTCTGAACCTCTGCTTTCCTGCTGTCTTCATCCAATCATTCCTACTCCCTTCCATGGGAAGCTTTTTGTAGGGCATCACCATTGTCAATGGCTACATCCCATCCTCTCTGTGAAAATGGTCCAATGCGCTGTCACTGCATGGCTAATCATCTGTCGGTTCTCGATCATACTGGATTTACTATCCTTTTGCGTCTGTCACTACGCCCAGCACTCGCGAGTTTGAAGCTCGTCACAGCCATCCCTTCCCAGATCCTACTCGGAATACCACATACAAGGTTTAGACTTTTCGGATCTCAAGAATGGCCATCCATGGGTTCTAACTTATACCACGAAGATTCTAATATCTCGGACTCGGTTCTTTGTATTAGATATCTAAGAGATACTCATTCTAGCTTGTTTCCATGTAGAACGGAAGTGTTTGTCAGGCACGCGTTCATAGGTAAGAATGATGATGAGCGTCACATAATCATCACATTCATCATGTTCTTGGGTGCGAATGGATATCTTAGAGAAGGAATAAGCTTGAATTGAATAGAAAAACAGTGGTACTTTGTATTAATTCACGAGGAACAGCAGAGCTCCACACCTTAATCTATGGTGTGTAGAAACTCTACCGTTTGAAAATACATAAGTGATAATGGTCCAGGCATGGCCGAATGGCCAGGCCCCATGAAAGTCTAAGATAGCATAAAACTAATCAAAGATCTAAAGATGTAAATACAATAGTAAAAAGTCCTATTTATACTAAACTAGTTACTAGGGTTTACAGAAATGAGTAAATGATGCAGAAATCTACTTCTGGGGCCCACTTGGTGTGTGCTTGGGCTGAGCATTGAGCTTTACACGTGTAGAGGCTTCTCTTGGAGTTGAACGCCACTTTGTAACCTGTTTCTGGCGTTTAACTCCACTTTGCAACCTATTTCTGGCGTTTAACTCCAGAATGCAGCATGGAACTGGCGTTGAACGCCAATTTGCATCGTCTAAACTTGGGCAAAGTATCAACTATTATATATTTCTGAAAATCCCTGGATGTCTACTTTCCAACGCAATTTAGAGCGCACCATTTGGAGTTCTATAGCTCCAGAAAATTCACTTTGAGTGCAGGGAGGTCAGAATCCAACAGCATCTGCAGTCCTTCTTCAACCTCTGAATCTGATTTTTGCTCAAGTCCCTCAATTTCATCCAGAAAATACCTGAAATCACAGAAAAACACACAAACTCATAGTAAAGTCCAGAAATGTAAATTTTAATTAAAAACTAATAAAAATATACTAAAAACTAACTAAATCATACTGAAAACTATGTAAAAACAATGCCAAAAAGCGTATAAATTATCCGCTCATCAGCAACCCAATGTTATCTAATTATATTTATTTTTATAGACATTTGTTTTCCATTGTCATGTTATGTTTTCTTTAGGATGATGATCATGTGGAATAATAAAAACAGCTACAGAATTAAAGCGAAATCAAAAATAGCATAAAAAACAGCACACCCTGGAGGACAGGCTTATTGGCGTTTAAACGCCAGTAAGGATAGAAGAATGGGCATTTAACACCCATGCAATAAGCATTCTGGGCATTAAACACCAGAATGGGCAGCATTCTGGGCGTTCAGAAAAATGCCCAGTAAAGAAGGATTCCTGGCATTTAAACACAAGCCAGGGTATCTGGCTTGGCATTATACGCCCAAATAGGCAGTCAAGTGGGCGTTAAACGCCATAATGGATAGCATTCTGGGCGTTTAACGCCAGGATGACACAAGGGAGGTAATTTGGTTTTCAATTCGATTTTTTTCATTTTTTCATGTTTTAATTCATAATTTTTTGCATCAAACATCTTTTAAACGTTCATCTTTCAATTTCTATTTTCAAATATTAATAATCTTTCCAATTCTTTTTAATTCTTTTCAACTCCTTCTAAAACGTTTTCAAAACTTACATATCTCTTCAAATTCTTTTCAACTCTTTTTAATTTTTCTTGCATACAGTAATAAGTTTTCAAAATTAGTTGCATCATTCTTCTTCTACTCTTTTCTATCTTATTTTGCTCGAGGACGAGCAAACCTTTTAAGTTTGGTGTGGAAAAAGCTTTGCTTTTTGTTTTTCCATAACCATTAATGACACCTAAGGCCGAAGAAACCTCTAGGAAGAGGAAAAGGAAGGCAGTTGCTTCCAACTCTGGGTCATGGGAGATGGAGAGATTCATCTCAAAATCCCATCACTAGAAAGAGGATGGAGCAAACAAGAGAGCTCACTCATGGACTTCAACAAGAGCCATGAGGAAAGAGCAACAAAGGCAATAAAGAGATATTGAGGAGCTAAAGCATTCCATAGGATCTTCAAGAAGAAGAACTAGCTGCCGTCACTAAGGTGGATCCGTTCTTTAATTTCCTTGTTCTTATTTTTCTGTTTTTCGGTTTTTGTGCTTTATGTTTTATCAATATTTATGTCTTTATTACATGATCATTAGTGTTTAGTGTCTATGTCTTAAAGCTATGAATGTCCTATGAATCTTTCACCTTTCTTAAAAAAAATATTTTCTGAAAAAGAAAAAGAAGTACATGGGTTTCGAAATTTAACTTGAAATTTGCTTAATTATTTTGATGTGGTGGCAATACTTTTTGTTTTCTGAATGAATGCTTGAACAGTGCATATTTTTTATAGTGAAGTTTATGAATGTTAAAATTGTTGGCTCTTGAAAGAATAATGAAAAAGGAGAAATGTTATTGATAATCTGAAAAATCATAAAATTGATTCTTGAAGCAAGAAAAAGCAGTGAACACAAAGCTTGCAGAAAAAAATGGCGAAAAATGAAAAAAAAAAGAAAGAAAAAGAAAAGCAAGTAGAAAAAGCCAATAGCCCTTTAAACTAAAAGGCAAGGGTAAAAAGGATCCAAGGCTTTGACCATTAATGGATAGGAGGGCCCAAAGGAATAAAATCCTAGCCTAAGCGGCTAAATCAAGTTGTCCCAACCATGTGCTTGTGGCGTGAAGGTGTCAAGTGAAAAGCTTGAGACTGAGCGATTAAAGTCGTGGTCCAAAGCAAAAAGAGTGTGCTTAAGAGCTTTGGGCACCTCTAACTGGGGACTCTAGTAAAGCTGAGTCACAATCTGAAAAGGTTCACCCAGTTATGTGTCTGTGGCATTTATGTATCCGGTGGTAATACTGGAAAATAAAATGCTAAGGGTCACGGCCAAGACTCATAAAGTAGCTGTGTTCAAGAATCAACATACTGAACTAAGAGAATCAATAACACTATCTGAATTCTAAGTTCCTATGGATGCCAATCATTATGAACTTCAAAAGATAAAGTGAGATGCCAAAACTGTTCAGAAGCAAAAAGGCTACTAGCCTCGCTCATCTAATTGGAACGAAGTTCATTGATAAGTTTGGAATTCATTGTATATTCTCTTCTTTTTATCCTATTTTGTTTTTAGTTGCTTGGGGGCAAGCAACAATTTAAGTTTGGTGTTGTGATGAGCGGATAATTTATACCCTTTTGGCATTATTTTTACATAGTTTTTAGTATGTTTTAGTTACTTTTTATTATATTTTTATTAGTTTTTATTCAAAAATCACATCTCTGGACTTTACTATGAGTTTGTGTATTTTTCTGTGATTTCAGGTATTTTCTGGCTGAAATTGAGGGGGCTGAGCAAAAATCTTATTCAAAGGCTGAAAAAGGACTGCAGATGTTGTTGGATTCTGACCCTCCTGAACTCGAAGTGGATTTTCTGGAGCTAAAGAATCCCAATTGGCAAGCTCTTAATTGCGTTGGAAAGTAGACATCCTGGGCTTTCCAGCAATATTTAATAGTCCATACTTTTCCTGAGATTTGATGGCCCAAACTGGCGCTAAAATCCAGCCTAAAACTTTCGGGCGTAAAACGCCAGAACTGGCACCAGAATTGGAGTTAAACACCCAAACTGGCACCCAAGCTGGCGTTTAACTTCAAGAACAGCCTATGCACGAAAAAGCTTCAATGCTCAGACCAAGCACACACTAAGTGGGCCCCGGAAGTGGATTTCTGCACAATCTGCACTTAGTTACTCATTTTTCTGTAACCATAAGTTACTAGTTTAGTATAAATATCACTTTTACTATTGTATTCAAGGGCTTGCCATATTTCACATTGGGAGGCTGGCCATTCGGCCATGCCTAGACCTTTTTCACTTATGTAATTTCTAGGGTGGAGTTTCTACACCCCATAGATTAAGGTGGGGAGCTCTGCTGTTCTTCATGAATTAATGCAATTACTACTGTTTTCTATTCAATCACGCTTGATTCTATTTCTAAGATACTCACTCGTACTTCAATCTGGAGAATGATATGATCTGTGACACTCATCATTATTCTCAATTCTATGAACGCGTGCCTGACAACCACTTCTGTTCTATCTGAGCTCAACGTAGTCATTGGGCGACAGCTTAAGTGCGTATCTCTTGGATATCTGGTGCACGAAATTGTGATCATCAACAATGGCGCCAAAGACTTGGATCTCTCAAACGTGAATCACACTTTGTCACAATTCCGCACAACTAACCAGCAAGTGCACTGGGTCGTCCAAGTAATAAACCTTACGCGAGTAAGGGTCGATCCCACGGAGACTGTCGGCTTGAAGCAAGCTATGGTCATATTGTAAATCTCAGTCAGGCGGATTCAAATGGTTATGGAGGATTGATAATTAAAAGATGAATAAAACATAAAATAAAGATGGAGATATGGGTACTTATGTAATTCATTGGTAGGAATTTCAGATAAGCGTATGAAGATGCTTTGTTCCTCTTGAACCTCTGCTTTCCTATTGCCTTCTTCCAATCATTCATACTCCTTTCCATGGCAAGCTTTATGTTGGGTATCACCGTTGTCAATGGCTACTTCCCGTCCTCTCAGTCAAAATGTTCTACGCACGCTGTCACCGCACAGCTAATCATCTGTCGGTTCTCGATCATGTTGGAATAGGATCCATTGATCCTTTTGCGTCTGTCACACGCCCACCACTCGTGAGTTTGAAGCTTGTCACAGTCATCCCTTCCCAGATCCTACTCAGAATACCACAGACAAGGTTTAGACGTTCCAGATCTCAGGAATGGCCGCCAATAATTCTAGCCTATACCACGAAGGTTCTAATCTTAGATTAGAAACCCAAGAGATACACATTCAAGCTTGTTTGCATGTAAAATAGAAGTGGTTGTCAGGCACACGTTCATAGGCAATAATGGTGATGAGTGTCACATAATCATCACATTCATCATGTTCTTGTGTGCGAATGAATATCTTAGAGAAGAAGTAGGCGTGAATTGAATAGAAAAATAGCAGTACTTTGCATTAATTCATGAAGAACAGCAGAGCTCCACACCTTAATCTATAGTGTGTAGAAACTCCACCGTTGAAAATACAAAAGTGATAATGGTGGTCATTGGCTTCGGCCCCAGAGAGGGAACCCGAAGAACCAAGATGAAAATACAATAGTAAAAGGTCCTATTTATAGAGAACTAGTAGCCTAGGGTTTACAGAAATAAGTAATTAATGCAGAAATCTTCTTCCGGGCCCACTTGGTGTGTGCTTGGGCTGAGAATTGAAGCTTTCACATGTAGAGACTTTTCTTGGAGTTAAACGCCAGCTTTTGTGCCAATTTGGGTGTTTAACTCCAGCTTTTGTGCCAGTTCTGGCATTTTGGCGCCAGAATTCTTAAGCTGACTTGGAACGCCGGTTTGGGCCATCAAATCTTGGAAAAGCCCAGGATGTCTACTTTCCAACGCAATTGAGAGCGTGCCAATTAGGCCTATGTAGCTCCAGAAAATCCACTTCGAGTGCAGGGAGGTTAGAATCCAACAGCATCTGCAGTCCTTTTTCAGCCTCTGAATCAGATTTTTGCTCAGGTCCCTCAATTTCAACCAGAAAATACTTGAAATCACAAAAAAACACACAAAATCATAGTAAAGTCCAGAAATGTGATTTTTAAATAAAAACTAATAAAAACATAATAAAAACTAACTAAAACATACTAAAAACATACTAAAAACAATGCCAAAAAGCGTATAAATTATCCGCTCATCACAACACCAAACTTAAATTGTTGCTTGTCCCCAAGCAACTGAAAATAAATAGGATAAAAAAAAGAGAATATACAATGAATTCCAAAAACATCTATGAAGATCAGTATTAATCAGATGAGCGGGGCTTTTAGCTTTTTGCTTCTGAACAGTTTTGGCATCTCACTTTATCCCTTGAAGTTCAGAATGATTGGTATCTATAGGAACTCAGAATCCAGATAGTGTTATTGATTCTCCTAGGTGAGTATGTTGATTCTTGAACACAGCTACTTTATGAGTCTTGGCCGTGACCCAAAGCATTTTGTTTTCCAGTATTACCACCGGATACATAAATGCCACAGACACATAACTGGGTGAACCTTTTCAGATTGTGACTCAGCTTTGCTAGAGTCCCCAATTAGAGGTGTCCAGAGCTCTTAAGCACACTCTTTTTTCTTTTGGACCACGACTTTAACCGCTCAGTCTCAAGTTTTCACTTGACACCTTCACGCCACAAGCACATGGTTAGGGACAACTTGATTTAGCCGCTTAGGCCAGGATTTTATTCCTGTGGGCCCTCCTATCCACTGATGCCCAAAGCCTTGGATCCCTTTTTTATTTTACCCTTGCCTTTTGGTTTAAAGGGCTATTGGCTTTTTCCGCTTGCTTTTTTTTTTCTTTCTTTCTCTCTCTTTTTTTTCGCATATATATATTTTTTTCTGTAAGCTTTTCACTGCTTTTTCTTGCTTCAAGAATCAATTTTATGATTTTTCAGATTATCAAATAACATTTCTCTTTTTCCATCATTCTTTCAAGAGCCAACAATTTTAACATTCATGAACAATCAAATTCAAAAATATGTACTGTTCTAGCATTCATTCAGAAAGACAAAAGTATTGCCACCACATCAAAATAATTAATTTGTTATAAAATTCGAAATTCATGTACTTCTTTTTCTTTTTCAATTAAAAATATTTTCTATTTAAGAAAGGTGATGGATTCATTTTCATATCTTTAAGGCATAGACACTTAGATACTAGTGATCATGTAATAAAGACACAAACATAAATAAACATAAAGCATAGAAATTCGAAAAACAGAAAATAAAGAACAAGGAGATTAAAGAACGGGTCCACCTTAGTGATGGCGGCTTGTTCTTCCTCTTGAAGATCTAATGGAGTGCTTGAGCTCCTCAATGTCTCTTCCTTGCCTTTGTTGCTCCTCTCTCATGACTCTTTGGTCTTCTCTAATTTCATGGAGGAGGATGGAATGCTCTTGGTGCTCCACCCTTAGTTGTCCCATGTTGGAACTTAATTCTCCTAGGGAGGTGTTGATTTGCTCCCAATAGATTTGTGGAGGAAAATGCATCCCTTGAGGCATCTCAGGGATTTCATGATGAGGAATTTCCTCATGTCCATGAGTGGGATCTCTTGTTTGCTCCATCCTTTTCTTAGTGATGGGCTTATCCTCATCAATGAGGATGTCTTCCTCTATGTCAATTCTTTGGGTCCGGGTTCACACTTTGATCATGGTTCTTGGTGCACCCTTGAGATGAATCTCTCCATCTCTCATGACTCGGAGGTAGAAGCTTTTGCCTTCCCTTTCCTCTTTCTAGAGGTTTCTCCAACCTTAGGTACCATAAATGGTTATGAAAAAATAAAAAGCAATGCTTTTACCACACCAAACTTATAAGGTTTGCTCGTCCTCGAGCAAAAGAAGAAAGAAGAGAGTAGAAGAAGAAGAAATAGAGGAGATGGAGGGGGCTTAGAGTTTCGGCCAAGGGGGAGAAGTATGGTGTATGTTGTGTGAAAATGAAGGAGTGAAGATGGGTTATATAGGAGTGGAGAGGGGGTATGGTTCGGCCATTATGGGTGGGTTTGGGTGGTAAAGTGGTTTGAATTTGAATGGTGAGGTAGGTGGGGTTTTATGAAGGATGGATGTGAGTGGTGAAGAGAATGATGGGATTTGATAGGTGAGGGGTTTTTGGGGAAGAGGTATTGAGGTGATTGGTGAATGGGTGAAGAAGAGAGAGAGAGGTAGGGTAGGTGGGGATCCTGTGGGGTCCACAGATCCTGAGGTGTCAAGGATATCTCATTCCTGCACTAAGTGACGTGCAAAAATGCCCCTTTCTGCCAATCCTGGCGTTAAACTCCAGGCTGCTGCCCATTTCTGGCGTTTAACGCCAGCTTCTTGCCCATTCCTCGCGTTAAACGCCAGTCTGGTGCCCATTTCTGGCGTTAAACGCCTAGAATGGTGCCAGACTGGGCATTTAACGCACATTCTGCTACCCTTACTGGCGTTTAAACGCCAGTAAGTTTCTCCTCCAGGGTGTTTTGTTTTTAATACTATTTTTCTTTCTGTTTTTACTTTTTTCAATTTTTTTGTGACTTCACATGATCATCAACCTACAGAAAACATAAAATAACAAAAGAAAATAGAAATTTAACATAGATAATTAAAGATTGGGTTGCCTCCCAACAAGCACTTCTTTAATGTCAATAGCTTGACAATGGGCTCTCATGGAGCTTCACAGATGTTTAGAGCAATGTTGGAACCTCCCAATAAAAAACTTAGAGTTTGAATGTGGGGGTTCAACACCAAACTTAAAGTTTGGTTGTGACCTCCCAACACCAAACTTAGAGTTTGACTGTGGGGCTTGTCTGACTCTGTATTGAGAGAAGCTCTTCATGCTTCTTCTCCATGGTTACAGAGGGATATCCTTGTGCTTTAAACACAAGGGAGTCTTCACTCACTTGAATGATCAATTCTCCTCTGTCAACATCAATTACAGCTTTTGCTGTGGCTACGAAGGGTCTGCCAAGGATGAAGGATTCATCCATACAGTTCCCAGTCTCTAGGATTATGAAATCAGCAGGGATGTAGTGACCTTCAACCTTTACCAAGACATCCTCTACAAGTCCATAAGCCTGTTTCCTTGAATTGTCTGCCATCTCTAGTGAGATTCTTGCAGCTTGTACCTCAATGATCCCTAGCTTCTCCATTACAGAGAGAAGTATGAGGTTTATGCTTGACCCTAGGTCACACAGAGCCTTCTCAAAGGTCATGGTGCCTATGGTACAAAGTATTGAGAACTTTCCAGGATCTTGTCTCTTCAGAGGTAATTTTTGCCTAGTCAAGTCATCCAGTTCTTTGGTGAGCAAGGAGGGTTCATCTTCCCAAGTCTCATTACCAAATAACTTGGCATTTAGTTTCATGATTGCTCCAAGGTACCTAGCAACTTGCTCTTCAGTAACATCTTCATCCTCTTCAAAGGAAGAATACTCATCAGAGCTCATGAATGGCAGAAGTAAATTCAATGGAATCTCTATGGTCTCAGTGTGAGCCTCAGATTCCCATGGTTCCTCATGAGGGAACTCCTTAGAGGCCAGTGGACGTTCAGTGAGGTCTTCCTTAGTGGAGATCACTGCCTCTTTCTCCTCTCCAGGTTCGGCCATGTGAGACGTGTTTATGGCCTTGCACTCTCTCTTTGGATTCTCTTTTGTATTGCTTGGGAGAATACTAGGAGGGAGTTCAGTAATTTTCTTACTCAGCTGACCCACTTGTGCCTCCAAATTTCTAATGGAGGACCTTGTTTTAGTCATGAAACTTTGAGTGGTTTTAATTAGATCAGAGACTATAGTTGCTAAGTCAGAGTGGCTCTGCTTAGAATCCTCTGTCTGTTGCTGAGAAGATGATGGAAAAGGCTTGCTATTGCTAAACCTGTTTCTTCCACCATTACTGTTATTGAAGCCTTGTTGAGGTCTCTGTTGATCCTTCCATGAGAGATTTAGATGATTTCTCCATGAAGGATTATAGGTGTTTCCATAGGGTTCTCCCATGTAATTCACCTCTTCCATTGCAGGGTTCTCAGGGTCATAAGCTTCTTCTTCAGAGGAAGCTTCCTTAGTACTGACTGATGCAGCTTGTATTCCAGACAGACTCTGAGAAATCATATTGACTTGCTTAGTCAATATTTTGTTCTGAGCCAATATGGCATTCAGAGTATCAATCTCAAGAACTCCTTTCTTCTGATTTGTCCCATTATTCACAGGATTCCTTTCAGAGGTGTACATGAATTGGTTATTTGCAACCATTTCAATGAGTTCCTGAGCTTCTGCAGGCATCTTCTTCAGATGAAGAGATCCTCCAGCAAAGCTGTCCAATGACATTTTGGACAGTTCAGACAGACCATCATAGAAGATACCTATGATGCTCCATTTTGAAAGCATGTCAGAAAGACACCTTCTGATCAATTGCTTGTATCTTTCCCAAGCTTCATAGAGGGATTCACCTTCCTTCTGCCTGAAGGTTTGGACTTCCACTCTAAGCTTACTCAATTTTTGAGGTGGAAAGAACTTTGCCAAGAAGGCATTAACTAGCTTTTCCCAAGAGTTCAGGCTTTCTTTAGGTTATGAGTCCAACCATGTCCTAGCTCTGTCTCTTATAGTAAAGGGAAAAAGCATAAGCTTGTAGACCTCGGGATCAACCCCATTAGTCTTGATAGTGTCACATATTTGTAAGAATTCAACTAAGAACTGATGAGGATCTTCCAATGGAAGTCCATGAAACTTGCAATTCTGTTGCATTAGAGAAACTAATTGAGGCTTAAGCTCAAAATTGTTTGCTCCAATGGCAGGGATAAAGATGCTTCTCCCATAGAAGTCAGGAGTAGGTGCAGTAAACTCACCAAGCACCTTCCTTGCATTGTTGGTGTTTTCGGCTGCCATGGCTTCTTCTTGTTTGAAAAGCTCTGTTAGGTCCTTTACAAAGAGTTGTACTTTAGCTTCTCTCAGCTTTCTCTTCAAGGTCCTTTCGGGTTCAGGATCAGCCTCAACCAGAATGTCTTTGTCCTTACTCCTGCTCATATGAAAGAGAGAAGAAGAAAGTATGAAATCCTCTATGTCACAGTATAGAGATTCCTTGAGGTGTCAGAGGAAAATAAAAATAGAAGGAGGAGGTAAAAAGAGAAGAATTCGAACTTATCAAGAGGGATAGAGTTCGAATTGTTGATAGTGGAGGAGTGTTAGTCCTTAAATAGAAGGATGTGAGAATAGGGGAAGAATTTTCGAAATTAAAGTAAGATTTTGAAATAATTAAAAGAAATTTTGAAAATTTGGTAAAGGATTTTCAAAAATTAAGATTGGGAAAGAAATTAAGTGATTTTTGAAAAAGATTTTGAAATTAGAAATCAAAAAGATATCATTGAAACTTAATTTTGAAAAAGATGTGATTGAAAAGATATGATTGAGAAGATATGATTGAAAATCAAATTAAAAAGAGAAAGTTTTAAAATTAAAGTTGATTACTTGACTAACAAGAAATTAGAAGATATGATTCTTGAATTAAAACTTTTGATCCTTTCTTAATAGGCAAGTAACAACTAGAAAATTTTGAATTAAATTATTAATTGTAGCAAGGATTTTCGAAAATAGTAATAAATAAAAAATTGAAAAGAAATTGATTTTGAAAAGATATGATTGAAAAGATATGATTTGAAAAAGATTTGATTTTGAAGAATTATGAAAACTTGAAAAAAAATTTGAATTAAAAACAAAATCTTCCCTCTTATGTCATCCTGGCATTAAACGCCCAGAATGGAAATGCAACTAAGATCAAATAAACAATGCATGCAAGACACCAAACTTAGAAGTTTGTATACTAAGGACTATAACAATTTGAAAATGCATGTAAGAAACAACAAAAGACACAGAATAAGAGAAATTAAAGATCAGAGCACTGAAATCATCAAGAACAACTTGAAGATCAATGAAGAACATAATACATATATTCAAAAAATGCAAGAAGAATAAAGACATGCAATTGACACCAAACTTAAAAATTGATATTAGACTCAAACAAGAAACATAAAATATTTTTGATTTTTATGGTTTTATAAATTTTTTTTATTTTTCGAAAATTGAGTGGAAAAGAAAATAAAGGGGTTCAAAATTTTTAATAAGAGTTCCAGGAATCATTACAATGCTAGTCTAAGACTCCGAATCAGGAATTAGACATGGCTTACTAGCCAGCCAAGCTTTCAATAAAAGCACCGGTCCAAAACACTAGACATGGCCAATGGCCAGCCAAGCTTTAGCAGATCATTGCTAACAACAGCAAAATTGATAGAAATCAACAAGCTCTTGTGATGATAAGTTAAAACCTCGGTCCAATAAGATTAGACATGGCTTCACAGCCAGCCAGACTTCAACAGATCATCATGAAACTCAAGAGATCATTCTTAAAAACTCTGAGGAACAAAATAAAAAAAATTGTATTAAAAAAATTCGAAAATAAAAAGTAAAATTACCTAATCTAAGCAACAAGATGAACCGTCAGTTGTCCAAACACGAACAATCCCCGGCAACGGCGCCAAAAACTTGGTGCACGAAATTGTGATCATCAACAATGGCGCCAAAGACTTGGATCTCTCAAACGTGAATCACACTTTGTCACAATTCCGCACAACTAACCAGCAAGTGCACTGGGTCGTCCAAGTAATAAACTTTACGCGAGTAAGGGTCGATCCCACGGAGACTGTCGGCTTGAAGCAAGCTATGGTCATATTGTAAATCTCAGTCAGGCAGATTCAAATGGTTATGGAGGATTGATAATTAAAAGATGAATAAAACATAAAATAAAGATAAAGATAGGGGTACTTATGTAATTCATTGGTAGGAATTTCAGATAAGCGTATGAAGATGCTTTGTTCCTCCTGAACCTCTGCTTTCCTATTGCCTTCTTCCAACCATTCATACTCCTTTCCATGGCAAGCTTTATGTTGGGCATCACCGTTGTCAATGGCTACTTCCCGTCCTCTC
>NC_029788.2:113151662-113186417 GCF_000816755.2 Arachis ipaensis | reverse complement strand
GGAAGTGGTTGTCAGGCATGCGTTCATAGGTGAGAATGGTGATGAGTGTCACATAATCATCACATTCATCATGTTCTTGTGTGCGAATGAATATCTTAGAGAAGAAGTAGGCGTGAATTGAATAGAAAAACAATAGTACTTTGCATTAATTCATGAAGAACAGCAGAGCTCCACACCTTAATCTGTGGTGTGTACAAACTCCACCGTTGAAAATACAAAAGTGATAATGGTGGTCATTGGCTTCGGCCCCAGAGAGGGAACCCGAAGAACCAAGATGAAAATACAATAGTAAAAGGTCCTATTTATAGAGAACTAGTAGCCTAGGGTTTACAGAAATAAGTAATTAATGCAGAAATCTTCTTCCGGGCCCACTTGGTGTGTGCTTGGGCTGAGCATTGAAGCTTTCACATGTAGAGACTTTTCTTGGAGTTAAACGCCAGCTTTTGTGCCAGTTCTGGCGTTTTGACGCCAGAATTCTTAAGCTAAATTGGAACGCCGATTTGGGCCATCAAATATTGGGAAAATTATGGACTATTATATATTGCTGGAAAGCCCAGGATGTCTACTTTCCAACGCAATTGAGAGCGCGCCAATTGGGCTTTTGTAGCTCCAGAAAATCCACTTCGAATGCAGGGAGGTCAGAATCCAACAGCATCTGCAGTCCTTTTTCAGCCTCTGAATCAGATTTTTGCTCAGGTCCCTCAATTTCAGCCAGAAAATACCTTAAATCACAGAAAAACACACAAACTCATAGTAAAATCTAGAAATGTGATTTTTAAATAAAAACTAATATAAACATAATAAAAACTAACTAAAACATACTAAAAACATACTAAAAACAATGCCAAAAAGCATATAAATTATCCGCTCATCAGTATCTAATACACGGACCGAGTCCGTGAGATTAGTATCTTCATGGTATAGGCTAGAACTAATTGGCAGCATTCCTGGGATCCAAAAAGTCTAAACCTTGTCTGTGGTATTTCGAGTAGGATCTGGGAAGGGATGACTGTGACGAGCTTCAAACCTGCGAATGTTAGGCGCAGTGACAGTGTGCAAAAGGATCAATGGATCCTATTCCGATGCTAGTAGGAACTAACAGATGATTAGCCATGCGGTAGTTGTGCCTGGTATTTTTCATCCGAGACGAGAAATTCGACAGTTGATTAGCCGTGCAGAAACCGTAGAGGATCATTTTCACTTAGAGGATCCTACAGCTTGCCATGAATAGGAGCATGCATGATTGGAAGAAGACAGTAGGAAAGCAGAGGTTCAGAAGCAACAAAGCATCTCCAAACGCTTATCTGAAATTTTCACCAATGAATCACATAAGTAACTTTATCTTATTTTATGTTTTATTTATCTTTTAATTATCAAAATATCATAACCATTTGAATCCGCCTGACTGAGATTTACAAGGATGACCATAGCTTGCTTCAAGCCGACAATTTCCGTGGGATCGACCCTTACTCACGTAAGGTTTATTACTTGGATGACTCAGTGCACTTGCGGGTTAGTTGTGCGGAGTTGTGAAAAGTGTGAATCACGATTTCCCACACTAGGAGCTCTGGTACTATTTGTGAAAAAAAAATGATGGCAGTATGCGTATCTGCGTAGACTATAGACAGTTCAACAAAATCACGGTGAAGAATAAGTATCCCCTCCCAAGAATAGATGACTTAATGGACCAACTACAATGTGCAACAGTGTTCTCTAAGATTCACTTGAGATCAGGGTACCATCAAATAAAGGTAAGAGAGGAAGACATTCCAAAGACGGCTTTTCGAACAAGATATGGGCACTACAAGTTTACAGTGATGTCTTTTGGACTGACCAATTCCCCCGCCGTCTTTATGGACTACATGAATAGAATTTTTTGAGCTTACCTTGACAGTTTTGTGGTGGTATTCATAGATAATATTTTGATTTTCTCCAAGACGGAAGAAGAACATAAGGAGCACTTACGTGTAATACTGAGGACCCTTCGAGAGAAAAAGTTGTACGCAAAACTATCCAAGTGTGAGTTTTGGATGAAGGAGGTTTAGTTTCTTTGACATATGGTTTCTGGCAACAAAATATCAGTAGATCCAAGTAAGATAGACTCTGTACTAAACTGGGAAAGGCCGACATCAGTGACGGAAATAAGGAGTTTTTTAGGATTGGCAAGCTACTATAGAAGATTCATAAGAGGGTTTTCCCAACTAGCCCTGCCATTAACTCGCCTAACCAGGAAGGACACCCTGTTTGTTTGGACACCAGATTGCGAAAGTAGCTTCCAAGAGTTAAAAGATCGCTTGACATCCGCCCTAGTGCTAGTCTTACCTAACCCTGACATAGCTTTTGAAGTTTACTGCGATGCCTCGAGACAGGAACTGGGTTGCATACTAATACAAGACAAGAAGGTAGTGGCGTATGCGTCAAGGCAACTAAAGACCCACGACCTTGAACTAGCCGCGATAGAATTTGTACTGGAGACATGGAGGCATCACTTGTATGGAGTTGAGTTTTAGGTATTCTCCGACCACAAGAGCTTAAAGTACTTGCTCGACCAGAAGGAACTCAACATGCGACGGAGGAGATGGATGGAGTTTCTTAAAGACTATGACTTTGTTCTAAACTACCACCCGGAAAAGGCTAACTTGGTGGCTGACACTCTAAGTCGAAAGATACTCAAAGCATCATGGCTGATAATAAAAGAGTCAGAGTTAGTAGAGAATTTCAGAGACATGAACTTACAAGTCACCTTCGCTCCAGAGAGCATACGTTTGAGCCACCTAACAGTGGCAAGTCAATTCAAGGAGCAAATAACTAAGGCGCAGGGCTCCGACCTAGACTTTCAAGAAACCCTACACCTTGTCAAGAAAGGAAAGATGAAAGGCTTCACCGAAGGAGAGGGCAAGGTATGGAGATACCAAGGTAGAATTTGTGTCCTAAGGGTAGATGATCTTCAGAACAAGATTGTGGAAGAAGCCCATAAAGGAGATTTTACCATTCATCCTAGCATGACAAAGATATAACATGATTTGAAGATGTTCTGCTGGCCAGGGATGTAAAAGGATTTGGCTACAGTCGTGAATAAATGTCTGGTTTGTCAGAAGGTAAAAATTGAGCACCAGAAACTATCGGGGGTATTGCAACCCCTTGGCATTCCAGAATGGAAGTGAGAGGACATATCGATGGACTTCGTCATGGGACTGCCTCGTACTCAAACGTGACGTGATGCCATATGGGTTATTGTAGACCAGCTTACAAAGACTACCCATTTTCTACCAGTCAAGGCGGCCGACTCATTAGAAAGACTAGCCACGCTATATATCAAAGAGATCATGAGGTTACACGGGGTACCATCAACCATAGTCTCGAACAAAGACCCAAGATTCACCTCTAGGTTTTGGAACACTGACGAACGAATTTTTGCCAGTAAAGAATTTTTATAAAAATAATCGCATTGTAAGTATAGCTTTTAAACCAATAGAGAATCCTTTCGTACAAAAGTTTTGGTTGTCACAAGTAACAAACCCCTAATAAAATTGATAACCGAAGTATTTAAACCTCGGGTCGTCTCTCAAGGAATTGCAGGAAAGTATGATTTATTATTGGTTATGGAAAAAGGTATATTTTTTGGGTTTTTGAAATAGGAAACAAGGAAATTAAATTGCAAAAATTAAAATAATAACTAATAAAGCTCTTGGCAAGGTATGAGAACTGGAAATCCCATCCTAGTTATCCTTATCAGGTGTGATGAGAATTGTTTTTGCTCCCACTTAGTTAACCCTTACTAAATAAAGGAAATTCAAGTGGACTAATCAATTTGATTCCTCAAGTCCTAGTCAACTCTTAAAGAAAGACTAGCTTTAGAGGGATCCAAACCAATCAGCAAATTCCAATTTTCAATCAACAGCTGAGTTTGATAACTCAAGTGTCACCAATTACTCAACCAAAGCCAAGAGGAGAAAATCTAAATTATTTATATCATAAATAGAAGAAAGCAATCATAAATCTGAAATACCTCAAATTGCATTAAATAGAATATTCAAATCTAACATCGGAAGTTCATAAGCCAATTTGGCAACATAAGTAATTAACAAGTAAAAGCATTAGAATAAATACAAGTAGAAGAGAAACATAAATTAAAGGAACATTGAACCTGGAATTGAGAAATAACCATAAACTGAGAGGAATCCTAATCCTAAAAAACTAAATCCTAAATCCTAAATCCTAAGAGAGAGGAGAGAACCTCTCTCTCTCTAAAACTACATCTAAAACCTAAAATTGTGATATAAAGGTTGTATCTGTGAATGAATGCATTCTCCCACTTTATATTCTCTAATCTGTGTTTTCTGGGCCGAAAACTGGGTCAAAAATAGCCCAAAAATTGCCGAGGCGATTTCTGGTACGTACAGGTCGCTGCAAAGTCAAGCGGAAGCGTCGTCCACGCGTTAGCGTTGACTGAGTTTTTGCCAGGTCACGCGTCCGTGTAATTCATGCGTCCGCGTCGCCTGGCTTTGATGCAGCTATGGCAAATTATATATTTTTGCGAAGCCCCGTATGTTAGCTTTCCAACGCAACTAGAATCGCATCATGTAGACCTCTGTAGCTCAAGTTATGGTCGATTTAGTACCAAGAGGTCAGGTTGGACAGCTTTGGCAGTTCCTTCAGTTTCTTGTATTTCTTCCACTTTTGCATGCTTCCTTTCCATCCTCTAAGCCATTCCTGCCCTGTAATCTCTGAAAACACTTAACATACATATCACGGCATCAAATGGTAATAAGAGAGGATTAAGATTAGCTAAATTAACACCAAAGAAACATGTTTTCAATCATAGCACAAAATCAGGAAGGAAAAATGTAAACTCATGCAAGTCATATGAATAAGTGAGTAAAGAACTGATATAAACTACTCAATTGTGCATAAGATAAACCATAAAATAGTGGTTTATCAATCTATCCACACTTAAACATTAGCATGTCCTCATGCTAAGCTCAAAAGAAGCTATAAAGGAGTGAAGAGGAATAGTAGAATGTATGAAATGCAACCTATCTATGTGAATGCAGTTAAATGCAAAATGCTTTTACCTACTTGGTGAAAAGTAAATAAATCTTTCAAGAACAAATATGAACTAGATTTCACTTAATTCAAATCATAAAAATGAAGTACAAATAGACTTGCAAGAAGAAGATAGCTCATGAAAGCCGGGAACAAGGAATCGAGCATCGAACCCTCACTGGAAGTATATACACTCTAATCGCTCAGGTGTTTAAGGTTCGACTCTCTCAATTCTCTACTAACCTTGCTTTCTAAGGCTTGCTTTTCATCTAACAATCAACAAAAATTTGATGCACAAATACACATATCAAGAGGTCTTTTAAGGGTTGTAATGGGGTTAGGGTCAAGGTAGGATTGTATTTGGTCAAGTGGACTAAAATCTGAATCCTTAATTAACTTAAAATTTTTCCACCTAACTTAAGACAATCCATGTAATCACAATACAAAATCTAACTATCCATTAACCATGTTTTCCACATATTCATGCATCCTAATTTCGAGTACAGTACATATGCATTGCTTTCACCATTTACTTTGGGGCCTTTTGTCCCCTTTTATTATTTGCTCTTTTTCTTTTCTTTTTCTCCTTTATTTTTCTTTTCCTTTCTTTTTTTATATATATCTTTATTTTTTTTCTTTTTTTTTCTCAATGCATGTGATTAAATTATTGAATGCATGAACATGTCCTAAACATTTCTTTCACATTTTCAGAAAGATATATAACATACCTAATTTCCAAAACCAAACGTTTCCAAACCCACTTTTCCCCACACTTAATTCATGAGCACTCTCACTAGTCTAAGCTAACCAAGGATTCAAATTAAGGACATTATTGTTTTTCGCTTAGAGTTAGTGATGAGCTAAAGTAAAGAACAAAGGGGTATAATAGGCTCAACATTGGTTTGCAAAGGATAATAAAAGGGTAAGGCCATATGGGTATGTAAGCTCAGTGAAACAAAGGCCTCAATCATGTAAGTGTATGCATACATCAAACCATGGAAATATAGAATTAAGCAAGAAAAAGATCACAATTTTAGAGAGAACAACACACACCAAAAATAAAATATTGGTTGATAAAATGTAACCAATCAAATAAGTTCAAAATCTTACAGGTTTTGTGTGTTCGATCTCTAAACCATGTTCCAGTATAATATTCCTTCAAACAAGTTTAATAAAAAGTTTTAATTTAAATTAGTGAAATACTCTAAAAAATTTCTTGAAAAAGAAAATATTACTTTAACCAAGTGGTAACCAAGTGGAAAATATTACTTTAATCAAGTGGTGGTAAAATATGCACAAAATCAAACAAATATGCAATCAAACATGCAAATGCAACAATGAACAAACAAAAAAAATATTGGTATTGAAAAGAAGGTAACTAACCCATGGAAGTCAGTATCGACCTCCCCACACATAAAGATTGCACCATCCTCGGTGCATGCTAAGATGTGCAAGTGGACGAGTTGCTCTAACTGACACTTTTCTCCAAGGATTGTGCAGATGGACTTGTTGGTTGCCCCATTGAAACGTTTTCTGTTTCCCTTCCTCGGTGGCCATCCTGAAAGAAGAGAAAAAGGAAGAAAAGTAACCCAAAAACAAAGATAGAAAATAATTTAAAATATGGTTGGGTTAATGCCAAATGATGAGAGTCTCAATTACATGGTAGCTACAACATGCAAGTGAGAAAACAATAGAAGCACATGGCATACCAGTGGTGCAAAATTTGCAACAAAGGGGGGAAGAGATAGTAGATAATGAAAGACAATATAAATTCATGTCAATGCAAAAGGAATACAGGGATTATAAAAGATTGACATTAACAGAAAAATGATATCACCCAACATTGTAAAACAAGTCACTAAGCACCAAAATAATACCAGAAAAGATACAACAGTTGAATAAGAAAATTTAACACTAACGGAAAAATAATAAATTTAGAAAAGAAAATAAAAATATGCACAAAATTAAAACGCAATGAATGAAAGTATGCAAATAAATTAAATAAAATAGAATGGAAGTGAAGAAGGATGAGAAGTTAAAGAGATGAAGAAGAAGAAAGTAAGAAAGGAAGAAGAAAGAAGGAGAGAAGATAGAATAAAAGAGAGGGAAATTAAAAACGGGGCGCGACCCTGCGCGCGCGTGAAAACAGCATTAACCATGTGATGCGTAAGCGTCTCCCACGCGTACGCGTGGGTGGTCAGAATTTGAAAATGGCGCGCACGCGTCAGGCACGCGTACGCGTGGGTGAATTTGTGCCTTGGGCACAGTGCCCGCACCAGGCCAGCACAACTTTCGGCCTGACACCTCTTTACGCCGATTTGTAGGGTCACGCGTACGCGTGGGTGACGCGTACGCGTGGAAGGCTGATTTTGCAATCGACGAGGACGCGTCAGGGACGCGTTCGCGTGGGCGTGTTTGTGCCTGAGGCACGCCTCTAGCCATGCTCCCGCGCAACTCTCTGTAAGTTTTAGCGTCGCATGTGACGCGTGCGCATGGTTCACACGCACGCGTGGGACGCGCTTTTTTTTTATATGTGCAACATGTAGAATGCAAAATGAAGATGCTGATGCAGATATTATAAATGAACACTAGAAAAATAGAATAAAATAAAATTAAGAATAAAACGAAATAAAATAAAACTAAGATTGAGAAAGAACGATTATACCATGGTGGGTTGTCTCCCACCTAGCACATTTAGTTAGAGTCCTTAAGTTGGACATTTGGTGAGCTCTTTGTCATGGAGGCTTGCGCTTGAACTCATCAAGAATCCCCACCAATGTTTGCAATTCCAATAGCCTCCGAGATCCCAAACTAGACGCAAAGAGCCTTTAAGCAAGATTAAGCAAGTGACATGGCCCTAAGAGTGTTGATTGCTAGACTAAAATCCGGGGTCCCAAACCTTGCTTTTACACCCGTCTTCTTGTTGATCATCATGATTCCACTAGGGTGGTGAACAGTCGAAATTCTTACGGAGACATCCAAACAGCTTCCTAGACCCATTCAATTGAGAATTGTACCAACCTTTGTACTTCAATTTGGAGCATGCAACCATATTGAACCTTGCATGACATTTCCTACCACTAACCATCTCTCTCTTACTCTTAAAGCCACAAAGAGCTCTAAATTGTCCATCCGTCTCAAGAAAAGCATATTCAAGTGGGCTAATTAAGCTTAGAGATGAAAGATTTACCCACTTGAATGAAGGAATGGATGGTGATTGCTTTGGGGGAAAGGTCTCCAACAGCTTAGGCAAGGTGATTTCCAGCTCCATTCCCTTGAGTTCTTCCTTGACAACTTCCACCTCTTTGCAAACTTCTTCAATATCAACCTCTTCCTCTTGGTAGCTTTCTTCCAATTCGATCTCTTCTTCATTGTTCACCAAGGGCATGGGAGGTTGTGCTTCTTCTTCTTTAATCTCCATGTCAAGTCCAATGGGAGAGGATTCAAATGTAGATAAGAATTTATCAATGATTGAATCCATCTCTTGATCATCCCCTTCAAAGTCTTCAACCATGATATGCCTTGGAGGTTATACACCCTCCTCAACATCAAATTCAAACTCCTTAGAAGGGGGCTCCATGACTGGGCTTCCCCATGGACGTTCCGCATCTCCTAAGTCTTCGACCACTCCTTCCTCTTCAATAATTTCTGCTTCCTCCACTTGCTCAAGTACAAAATCATGCTCCTTACTGTCCACCAGAGTTTCTAGTGTCTCCTTCATGCTACGTTCTTCATTAGATTCTCCACATGAAGCCATGGGAGTTCCTTGAGTGTCCGAACATCGGGAAGCTAATTAATTTATTGCTTATTCCAGTTGATGAAGGGTTGCATGAAATTGATCTACTGTTTCCTTGAGGCGAGCCTATGATTCTTGGGTCGATGGATATGGACATGGTGCATATAGAAGTGGTGGTTCTTAGGGGTAATTGGAGTGGAATTGGGGTGGACAAGGGTTAGGGTCATATGGAGGTGAATGGTTGTAGGTGGCTTGTGAGTATGGTGGTTCAAAGCTACGTTGAGGAGGTGGTTTATAGGCATATGATGGAGCTTGTTGGTAACTACAAGGGGTCCACCATATCTGTCATCTTGGTATGCACCTTGGAATGGTTCTTGACCATAGTAATTTGGTGGAGATGGTTTGTCACGAAGGGGTCCACCATAACTATTGTCTTGGCATGCATTGTAGAATGGTCGTTGTCCATGGTATCTTGGAAGGTGTTGTTGCCGAAAGGGTTGATCAGATCCTCGTGGCTCCTTCCATCTGTGATTGTTTCGACCTTGATGCATGTTCCTGTTATAGCTTCCATTCCTTTCAACAACATTAGAACCAAACTCAAAGCGACGAGGGTGAGAACTCATAGTAGCTAATGAAAACTAAAAAAAAAACAAAAATAAAAACAAATAAACAAGCAAAATAAAATATTTATAATAACCAATAATAAGGCACACGTTTGCAATTTCCCGGCAACGGCGCCATTTTGACGAACGGATTTTTGCCAGTAAAGAATTTTTATAAAAATAATCGCGTTGTAAGTATAGCTTCTAAAGTAACAGAGAATCCTTTCGTACAAAAGTTTTGGTTGTCACAAGTAACAAACCCCTAATAAAATTGATAACCGAAGTATTTAAACCTTTGGTCATCTCTCAAGGAATTGCAGGGAAGTATGATTTATTATTGGTTATGGAAAAAGGTATATTTTTGGGGTTTTTGAAATAGGGAACAAGGAAAGTAAATTGCAAGAATTAAAATAATAACTAATAAAGCTCTTGGCAAGGTATGAGAACTGGAAATCCCATCCTAGTTATCCTTATCAGGTGTGATGAGAATTGTTATTGCTCCCACTTAGTTAACCCTTACTAAATAAAGGAAATTCAAGTGGATTAATCAATTTGATTACTCAAGTCCAAGTCAACTCCTAAGGAAAGACTAGCTTTAGAGGGATCCAAACTAATCAGCAAATTCTAATTTTCAATCAACAGCTGAGTTTGATAACTCAAGTGTCACCAATTACTCAACCAAAGCCAAGAGGAGAAAATCTAAATTATTTATATCATAAATAGAAGAAAGCAATCATAAATCTGAAATACCTCAAATTGCATTAAATAGAATATTCAAATCTAACATCGGAAGTTCATAAGCCCATTTGGCAACATAAGTAATTAACAAGTAAAAGTATTAGAATAAATAAAAGTAGAAGAGAAACATAAATTAAAGGAACATTGAACTTGGAATTGAGAAATTAACATAAACTGAGAGGAATCCTAATCCTAAAAACCTAAATCCTAAATCCTAAATCCTAAGAGAGAGGAGAGAACCTCTCTCTCTCTCTAAAACTACATCTAAAACGTAAAATTGTGAATATGAAAGTTGTATCTATGAATGAATGCATTCCCCCACTCTATAGCCTCCAATATGTGTTTTCTGGGCCAAAAACTGGGTCAAAAATAGCTCAGAAATCGCCCCCAGCGATTTTTGGTACGTACAGGTCGCTGCAAAGTCACGCGGAAGCGTCGTGCACGCGTTAGTGTGGATTGAGTTTTTGCCAGGTTATGCGTCCGCGTGATCCATGCGTGCGTGTTGTATGGATTCAAGGAAGCTATGGCAAATTATATATCGTTGCGAAACCCGAGATGTTAGCTTTTTAACGCAACTAGAACCACATCATTTGGACCTCTGTAGCTCAAGTTATGGTCGATTTAGTACCAAGAGGTCAGGCTGGACAGCTTTGGCAGTTCCTTCAGTTTCTTGTATTCCTTCCACTTTTGCATGCTTCCTTTCCATCCTCTAAGCCATTCCTGCCCTGTAATCTCTGAAAACACTTAACATACATATCACGGCATTGAATGGTAATAAGAGAGGATTAAGATTAGCTAAATTAAGACCAAAGAAACATGTTTTCAATCATAGCACAAAATCAGGAAGGAAAAATGTAAACTCATGCAAGTCATATGAATTAGTGAGTAAAGAACTGATATAAACCACTCAATTGAGTATAAGATAAACTATAAAATAGTAGTTTATCAAACGCATTGCAAAAGGCATTCGGGACAAGATTGTGCTTAAGCACGTCATACCACCCCCAAACAGATTTACAGACAGATAAGACCATCCAGACGTTGGAAGACATAGCAAGAGGATATAGCACTCAAGGACGACCTAACTTATGACCTACCAGCCGTGGAGATTGTAGACAAAAGCGTGAAGCAACTAAGGAACAAGGCGATACGACTAGTAAAAGTGGCATGGGGTAGCGGCAGTTCAAGGGACTACACATGGAAAATAGAGGCAGACATTAGACAGAAGTTTTCAAACTTGTTTACAGGTAACGATCATGATGAGATTTTCTTTCCTTCCCAGCAGTAGAGGGTTACCGACACGACACCTAAGCTATCTAATAACCCTCATCGACCAATCCAGGATGTGAAATTTGGGGACAAATTCTTTTACTACGGGGTGAAAATGTAACCACTGTCCTTCACCCCCTTCTAGATTTAAAATTCAATTTGAAAATGAGTTAGGAGATGGACCTAGAATTTTGAATTATGGATAGAAATCTAACAACCGCCCTTCTTTTGAATTTAATTATCCCAACCACATCTACCACCAAAAGTATATAAATAGGGGTACATCAATAAGTAGAAGATCACCCCTCTCAAACACTAATCCTCCCTCCTTTTTCTATAAAAATATTCTGTGTGCAAACACAAGAGTCAACCTCATAGGCAATAAAGATGCGTTAAATAAAAGGTAGGGAATTATGCTTTTTACCTTTATGTTTGGCATGCATTATGTTCTGTTTTAATTATTTTTTTACTGTCTATGTTGTCCTTATCATGTTATCATGGTTGCATGTCTTAAGACATTATTCCTCTTTTTCTTTTCCTTTATACGCATACATCATGTTTGTCATCAAAAGTTTCTCCCGTACATAAATCCATCATTTTTTTTAAAACCTTATGATTAAGAGTACATGCATATCTGTGTAGTTTCGTGATGAATGTTATTCCTATAATTGCTACCGCTACCTCACAAGCCATTTATGTCAAGAATACATGTCTTTTTAATAAACTTTGTTCAATTATTTAATTTTTTCTATTTTCATTATGTGCATAAAAAAATTACGATCCTTTAATTTATGCCATTATATCATTAATATCCCTTTAAAGTCAAGAGTATATACCATTTTATAAGCTTTGTTCAATCATTTAATATGCCTTATTTTTCATTATGTGCATTAATATGATCCTTTAAATTATGTCATTATGTCATTAATATTCCTTTAGGTCAATAGTACATACCCTTTTATAAGCTTTGTTCAATCATTTAATATGCCCTATTTTTCATTATGTGCATTAATATGATTCTTTAACTTATACCATTATGTTATTAATATTCCTTTAGATCAAGAGTACATACCCTTTTATAAGCTTTGTTTGATTATTAAATATGCCCTATTTTTATGTGCTTTAATATGATCTTTTAATTTATGCTATTGTGTTACTAATATCTCTTTAATTAGGGAGTACATGCATATCCTATGCCATATAACTCTGGTATCATTATTTCACATGTTCCGTTTATCATTATATTTGTCTATCTTCTTGCCTGGTCTTCTCCTTGTGTACGCATAAACAACCTTGTTTGTAAATTGAACTGAGGAGATGATCCTTGGGTAAGGGAAGGTAAACACCAAAGACAAGATATCGATATGATCCTTTGGTAAGGGAAGGTGATTGCCAAAACATTTGGGATAAGAACCTTCGGTAAGGGAAGGGGACTCCCACCTTTTATACCGGTTTGAGCTCAATACCTTGCATAAAAGCTACAAGTTAAGAAAGTAAAAGTATAAAGAAAAGTTTGATTGTATTTATATTTTTAAGGTTATTTTCTTAAGTTATGATTATTTTGATTTTTCATGATTATCCTTTCTATTTGACTTGTCTATGTCAACGTTACATGCTTTTCTTTTATACCTATTATGTTTTACGTTTTACAAGAAAAGTTCATACTACATGCCATGCTATATAATTTTTAAAGGTGTTATATAGCGCTCCTACCGAGACTTTTTAATTTCTCATGGTGTTATATAGGGCTCCTACCGAGACCTTTTAATTTCTCATCCCTTCTTTCTTCCATACTACCTTCAGAGGAACATGGTATAGCAGATAGAAACGATGCAGCGCCTCCGAGGGTAACTTCTGAGTATGACCCTTCGAAGCACGCGTGGGTAGTCACGACCACAACTACCGTGCTCCAAACTATCTACTTAGGTTGAGATTTCGTAGAAGAAGACCCCAACTGCCTGTCATAACATTCCTAGATACAAACACTTCAGCACCCAAGAAATGGTCACCCGAGGTGGTCTATCTTGAATTAGATTCTGAGACAGAAGAAGGGGAGTCCGGTAGCCCTAACCAGGAAGAGGACCCAATGGACGAAGATCCAGAGGAGGAGTTGACCTCTTGCAGAAGTCCAAAGGTGGAGTACGTGCTCTACTCTCCCACTTCAGCACACCATTAGATCTTAGTTCACCCCCACACAACGGAATCGAATCTTCACCCCCGCAGAAAAGTGCTGGAAGAGGACTGCTAGCACCTCGATTCATGAAAGATTGAAGGGTCCTGACCAAGGATAGGATAAGACACAAGGACAAGAGTTTCTTCGATTAAATTAGTTAGGATGCGTTGGGTTTTTTGTCATAGTTACTTTTAAGAATTTTCTTTTTATTAGAACAACGATTCTAATGAAAAAAAATTCTTAAAATGACAAAAAGAAAACCCAACGTATCTTAACAAATTTCATCGAATAAACTCCCATTATTGTGTCATATCCTATCCTTGGTCATAACCCTTCAGTCTTTCATGAATCGGAATACTAGCAGTCCTCTTCTAACACTTTTTCGCGAGTGAAGATCCGGTTCCGTTGCATGGGGTGAACTAAGATCTGACGGGTTGCTGAAGTAGGAGAATAGGGCACGTACTCCACCTTTAGACTTCCGCAAGAGGTCAACTCCTCCTCAAGATCCTCTTACATTGGGTCTTCCTTCTAGCAAGGGCTGCCAGACTCCTCTTCTTCTGTCTCAGAATCTGATTCGAGGTAGACCACCTCGGGTGACTATTTATTGGGTGCTGAAGTGTTCGTATCTAGGAAGGTTTTGATAGGCAGTTGGAGGTTTCCTTCTACGAAATCTCGACCTAAGTAAATAGTTTGGAGCATAGTAGTGGTCATGAGTACCCACGCGTGCTTCGAAGGGTCATACTCAGAAGTTACCCTTGGGAGCGCTGCGTCATCTCTATCCACTATGCCATGTTCCTCTAAAGATAGTATGGGAAAAAGAAGAGATGAGAACTTAAAAGGTCTCAGTAGGAGTACTATGTAACACCTCCATATCTATTCCCAACCCACATGCAGGATCTAAAAAAAATTATATAGCATGACATGTATTATGAACTTTTCTTGTAAAACGTAAAACATAACCGGCATAAAAGAAAAGCATGTAACGTTGATATAGGCAAGTCAAATAGAAAGAATAATAATTCAGGAAAAATCAACATAATTATAACTTAAGAAAATAACCTTAAAAATATAATTACAATCAAATTTTCCTTTATACTTTTTCCTTTCTTAACTTGTAACTTTTATGGAAGGTATTGAGCTCAAACCGGTATAAAAGGGGAGTCCCCTTCCCTTATCAAAGATTCTAATCCCAAATATTTTGGCGATCATCTTCTTTCACCGAAGGATCAACTCGATCGATCACCTTCCCTTACCGAAGGATCATATCGATATCTTGTCTTTGGGATCACCTTTCTCTCAGTTCAATTTACAAACAGGGTTGCTTAGGCATACACAAGGAGAAGATCGTGCAACAGGATAGACAAATATAATGATAAACAGGACATGTGAAATTATGATACCATCATTATATGGCATAGGATATGCATGTACTCTCTAATTAAGGAGATATTAGTAACATAATAGCATAAATTAAAAGATCATATTAAAACACATAAAAATAAGGCATATTAAATAATCGACCAAAATTGGCATAACTTAAAGATCATATTAATGCACATAATGAAAAATAAGGCATATTAAATAATTGAACAAAGCTTATAAAAGGGTATGTACTCTTGACCTAAAGGAATGTTAATAACATAATGACATAAATTAAAAGATCATGTTATTGCACATAACGAAAATATGACACATTACATAATTGAACAAAGTTTATAAAAAGACATGTACTCTTGGCTTAAAAGGCTTATAAGATAGTAGTAACAATTATAGGAATAACATTCATTACTAAATACAGAACAGATGTATGTACTCTTGATAAAAAAAGTTTAAACAATAATAGGTTTGTGTATGGGAGAAATTTTGATGACAAACATGATGTATGTGTATAAAGGAAAGAAAAAGAGAACAACGCCATAAGACACACAACCATGATAACCTAATAAGAACAACATAGACGGTAAAAAAATAATAAAAACAGAACATAACGCATGCCAAACATAAAAGTAAAAAGCATAATTCCCTACTCTTTATCTAAAGCCTCTTTGTTGCCTATGAGGTTGACTCTTGTGTTTGAACACAGAATATTTTCATAGAAAGAGGAGGGAGAGAATTAGTGTTTGAGATGGGTGATCTTGTATCTATTGGTGTACCCCCTATTTATATACTTTTGGTAGTATGTGTGGTTGGGATAATTTTAAATTCAAAAGAAGGGCGGTTGTTAGATTTTTATCCATAATTCAAAATTCTAAGCCTATCTCTTTCTAACTTATTTTCAAATTTCAAATTGAATTTTGTTTCTAGAAGGAGTGAAGGGCGGTTGTTACAAACGGCACCGGCAAGGATAAAAGGACGGTGTTGCTCGAGTTTACAGGTGCATTGGCTGTTGTAATAACCGAGGAAGGGCTCAAGAACTAAGTTGAAAACGGGGCTGTCGAGCCATACGAATGAGATTCATCTGACAGGTACTCCGAAAATCTGGCAGCTGAGTATTAGCATTGTTAGCTATACAGCAGAGGCAAAGTAGATTCTGGCTGCAATGGAGGCCACCACGACCAGCTTTCAGACTAGGCTTGGCTGCACCGGTGGTGACCTATATTATGGCTGCGCCGATGCTGATCCCGACTCCAGCTACACCGGTCTCTTATCTACGTAGTGTTACATTCAAGGGATGGAGAGAGTATTTAACGAAGAGCGCGTTCGAGGGATGCGGAGAGTGCATTCAAGGGATGGAAAATGTGTTTGACAGAGAGAGACAGAGAAGTCTTCAAGGGATAAAGAGTGTATTTGACGTAGAAAGACAATGTTGATAGTGTGCTTGTCGAAGAAAGACAAAGGTGTTCGAGGAATGGAGAGTGTGTTTGATAGAGAGAGATAGAGGTGAGAGTGTGTTTGACGAAAAGTGACAGAGGTATTCGAGGAATGGATAGTGTGTTTGATGGCCACCATGACTAGCTTACAGACTGCGCTTGGTTGCGCCGGTGGTGACCCCAATTCCAGCTACGCTGGTAGTGACCCTTATTCCGACTGTGCCAGTGTAGTCTCCGATACCAGCTGCGCTAGTGAGCTCATGACTATGTAGTGTTACGTTTGAGGGATGGGAAAAGTGATTGACGGAGAATGCATTCGATGGATGCTAAGAGCGCGTTCGAGGGATGGAAAGTGTGATTGACGGAGAGAGACAGAGGTGGTCGTGTTCTTCTTGTACAATACTGATTGGATGGGGAAGGAGGTATACAGTGGGAACCTGGTGATGCAGCGTATAACATCGGTGTGTGGTATAGAGCTCAGGGTCTTTTGATAAACTGGGTGTTTATGGGTGTTATGTCTTTGGGTGTGGCTCCCATTGGGTGTGCGCTTGGTGGCTCTAAGAACATTTGAAAAATTCTCAATTTTATCCTTGATGGTGGTTTCTCATTCTCCATGGCAGTTAGCACGCTTTCTACTACCATGAAGAATGAGAAGAACACGTTTGCTAGTCTGGTTTTTGGTTCGTCACTGGCAGCAAAGTCCCCAAAGAATGAGATATCTGCTTGTCCTGAATGCAGGACAGAACCACACCCGTCAAGAATAGTAGAAGAAGATGCAACCTTTCAAGTTTGGACGGAACTCATCGCACACTTCTTTCAGCCATTGCTATTTTCTAAATTTAATATATCCATTGACAAAATTAAACATCCAAATTTAATTGGCAACAAGAGCAAAACAGAGTAAGCACAGTCCAAGAATCTATTGATGCCGTCCCTAAACTCTTGGTTATGTCTTGATAAACTCATCCAATTCTTAGGAAAACCTAGTTGTTCATAGTGACTGTTCATACCCTGGGTCGAGCTGTCCGACCTGGGTTGAATCGACTGACCTCTTCAGGTCTAGACTACCCGACCTCTTCTCAAAGAGTTCAGCCAAATCACCAAAAAGAAGCCCAAAAAAGGGCCCAAACAGAGGAACACGACCCAAATCCAAAGGCAGCCCAAGCCTTGAGAGATAAAGGCGGTTCCCTTGAAGATAAGATAACTTCACTCAAAGATAAGATAAGATAAGATAACTATCTTATCTCCAGAAAGGTCACTCCACACCATTATAAATACACTGGAGCACCCAGGTATAACTCATACTCTGATTATACTAAAAACCTGCTTAATACCCTTGCTAACTTAAGCATCGGAGTCCCTTGCAGGTACCACCATCCTCCAGTGACAAAGGATCAGCAGCATCGCCAGTTCAACAAGTCAGACACGACAACTCCGGCCACCGCCAATAAATTGGACACGTCATCTCCGACCAGCATAGAAGATCTCGTCCCAGATCGACCTACAGTTTCAGGTAACCCTCGGAACATTGGCGCCGTTGCCGGGGAACCTGAAAGTCATCCCATCATCATGGCGGACAACCTTGACAACGACCACAACTTTGATTTGGAGAACAAAACGCCACACAAGAATGCGGAGATCACACTAGACGATACTTCTTAACCTAACAAAGACAAGAATTCACCAAACACGGGAGCCACGGAGGCACTTCAGAATCGCCTAAAACAACTCGAAAAAGAGGTCAAGTATCAACGGGAAGCCGAGAGAGACCTACGAAGGGAAGCTAGGTGATGCCGCGAATTAGAGGACAAGCTCCTAAAGCTCGAAACCAATCTCAAAACCAAAACTACTCGATCCAGCCACGAAGATAGCTCCCGTAAGGACCAAGACCCACTCACCAAAGAGATCATGAAGACCAAAATCCCGACATGACTCTGTACGATGGCACATCAGATCCCTGCCATCACCTCAGTAATTTTAGAAGTAGAATGTATCTCACTGACGCCTCAAATGCAGTCCGCTGTAAAGCCTTCGCGACTACCTTGACAAAGACAGTAATTAAATGGTTCGACAATCTGCCCCCTAGATCCATCTCAAGCTTTGAAGACTTAGCCAAGAAGTTTCTAGCCAGATTCTCTATCCAGAAAGACAAAACTAAGCACACCCCAAGCCTATTAGGGATCAAGTAAGGAGATCGGGAAAGTCTCCGCAGCTACATGGAAAGATTCAACAAAGCATGTCTGGACATACAAAGTCTACCAACAGAAGCAGCCATTATGTGTCTCATCAATGGCTTATGAGAGGGACCTTTTAGTCACTCAATATCGAAAAAATATCCCACATCCCTGAATGAAGTGCAAGAACAAGCAGAGAAATACATCAACATGGAGGAAAACTCTCGACTAGGAGAGACCTCAAAGTCCGGATTCTCCTACTCCTCCTGAGATAAGGATAAAGAGTCCATGAAAAAAGAAGATCAGCATGGAAAAAAGATCAAGAAATACCACAATTACACCCATCTTCGGGTGTCTCTTGTAGATGTCTACTGAGAAGTATGCCATACTGAAAGGATATCCCCACCTCGTCCACTCAAAAGCAAGAAAGGAGGAGGAAATTGGACAGAATAATGTGAATACCATCGAATCTATGGACATTCCACCAACGAATGTTTCGACTTGAAGAATGTCATAGAAAAACTGGTGAGAGAGGGAAAACTAGATCGGTACATAGCCAGCAAAGCAGATGAACCAAGAAAAAGAAGAAGGGACGAAGATGTCGGACAAACTGAACGACCACCTCGTACCCCGGACATGATACACGGAGGATTTGCGAGAGGAGAAATCTCTAAATCATCTCGCAAAAGACATCTTAAAGAAGTATATCATGTCGAGGGAGGAGAAAAAGCACTCGACATCCCCACTATCACTTTCACAAAAGAGGACGCAGCTGGCATCATCTCGGGACATGACGATCCCATGGTCATTGTTCACACCCTGGTTCGAGCTATTCGATCCGAGATGATCAGCAATAAAGCGACCGACCTCTTCAGGTCAGGCTATCCGACCTCTTCTCAAAGAGCTCGGTCAAATCGACATAAAAGCCCAGTAAAGGGCCCAAATAGAGGAACACGACCCAAATCCAAAGGCAGTCCAAGCCTATAGAGATAAAGGCGGTTCCTTTGAAGATAAGCTGACCTCAAAGATAAAGATAAGATAAGATAACTAACTTATCTTATCTAAAAAAGTCACTCTACAACCATTATAAATACACTGGAGCACCCAGGTATAACTCATACTCTGATTCTACTAAAAACCTGTTTAATACCCATGCTAACTTAAGCATCGGAGTCTCTTGCAGGTACTCCCCACCCTCTGGTGACCAAGGATCAGAAGTGCAGCCAGTCCCACAAGTCGGACACAACAGCTCCGGCCGCCACCCACCAGCCGGACATGTCATCTCCGACCAGTACAGAAGATCTCATCCGAGATCGACCTCCAGTTTCATGTAACCCTCGGAACAGTCATCACTATCATATTGGCCAACGCTAATCTCCACCGCACACTGGTAGACCAGGGAAGCTCGGCTGGCATCTTATTCAAAACCGCCTTCAACAAACTCGGCCTAGAAGAAAAGGAACTCAGAGCATACTCGAACACCTTATTCGGGCTAGGAGACACTCCAATCCAGCCGCTTGGATACATCTCGCTGCACACAACCTTTGGAAAAGGAAACCGGTCAAAAACACTCAACATAGACTACATCGTGGTCAACGTGAGTTCAGCCTACAATGCCTTGATAGGTCGGACAACGTTAAATCATCTCGGCACAGTAGTCTCGACTCCACATCTGTGCATGAAGTTCACAACCACAGAAGGGATAGCTACGATAAAAGCAGACCAGAAGATGGTACACCGCTGTTACAACAAAAGTCTGAACCTTAGAGGCAGAGGAGAAGAAATCCACACCATCGAACTCGGGGGAGTTCGAGGGCGGGAAGAACTTCGTCCACAACCCGAAGGCGAAATAGAAAAAATCCAGATCGGAGATGTCCCAGATAAAACAACCAATATCGGCACAATCCTAAAAGGAGACATAAAGGAGTCCCTCATACAGTTCTTAAGAGATAATGTCAACCTCTTCGCATGGAAGGCCGCAAACATGCCAGGCATAGACCCCAAGCTAATGTGCCACAAGCTGGCAGTATACCCAGGATCTCGGCCAGTACAGCAAAGACGTAAAAAGCTCAGGCCAGAACGATCCCAAGCTGTGGAAGAGCAGGTACAAGATCTAATGGAGGCAGGATTCATAAGGAAAGTCAAGTACCCACTATGGCTAGCCAACATCGTCTTGGTGAAAAAAATCAAATGGAAAGTGGCGGATGTGCACCAACTACACCGATCTCAATGAAGCTTGACCAAAAGATCCTTATCCACTACCAAGTATCGACGCTCTGGTAGATGCCTCCTCCGGATACAAATATCTCTCGTTTATGGACGCTTCTTCGGGATATAATCAAATCCAAATGTACCCACCTGATCAAGAAAAAACCTCATTCTTAACCCCAAAAGCAAACTACTGCTACGTCGTCATGCCATTCGGACTCAAAAATACCGGAGCTACTTATCAAAGATTAATGAATAAAGTCTTTGCAGTTCACATCGGGAAAGTAATGGAAGTCTACATGGACGACATGTTAGTAAAGACACAAAGTGAGGAGTCATTACTGTCCGACCTCACCCAAGTATTCGACACTATAAGAAGGCATGGTATGCGACTTAACCCGGCAAAATGCACCTTTGTAGTAGAAGCTGGAAAATTCTTAGGTTTCATGCTCACACAAAGAGGAATCGAGGAAAATCCGGATAAATGATGGGCTATACTCGACATGAAGAGCCCGACCTATGTCAAAGAGGTACAACAATTCAATGAAAGATTAGCAGCCTTGTCCAGATTTCTAGCCGGATCAGCAATAAGATCTCTCCCCTTCTACGCCACTTTAAAGAAAGGAAAGAGGTTTGAATGGACAACAGAATACGAACAAGCTTTCCAGGATTTCAAAAAGTTCCTGGGACAACCGCCTATTCTAACTCGGCCACGGAAAGGAGAACCACTTGTATTGTACCTCGCAGTAGGAAATCGGGCAGTAGCCTCAGCACTGGTTAGAGAGGACGAAAGCGGACAACAACCTATATACTTCATCAGCAAAGCACTACAAGGGTTCGAACTGAACTACCAAAGAATAGAAAAATTCGCATATGCTCGCATACTAACATCTCGACGACTTCGCCTATATTTTCAAGTCCACATTATCAAGGTTCGGATCAACCAGCCCATAAAGGGCATTGTTCATACCCTGGGTCGAGCTATCTGACCCAGAATGATCAATGATAAAGCGACCGACCTCTTCAGGTCGAGCGGACCGACTTCTTCTTAAAGAACTCGGCCGTGTCAACAAAAGAGCCCAGTAAAGGGCCCAAATGGAGGAACACGACCCAAATCCAAAGGCACTTCAAGCCTATAGAGATAAAGGCGGTTCCCTTGAAGATAAGGTGACTTCACTAAAAATAAGATAAGATAAGATAAAGTAACTAACTTATCTTACCCGAAAGGTCAGCCCACATTACTATAAATACATTGGAGCACCCAAGTATAACTCATACTCTGATTCTACATAACACCTATTTAATACCCATGCTAACTTAAGCATCGGAGTCTCTTGCAGGTACCCCCCACCCTTCGGTGATAGAGGATCAGCAGCACGTTCAAGTCCAAACAAGTCGGACGTACCAGCTCTGGTCACCATTCACCAGCCGGACACATCGGTTCCGACCAGCATAGAAGATCTCGTCCGAGATCGACCTACAGTTTCAGGTAACCCTCGGAACATTGGCGCCGTTGCCGGGAAACCTGGAAGTCATCCCATCACCATGGCGGACAACCATGACAACGACCACGACTCAGATCTAGAAAATAGAACACCGCACAAAAATGCGGACACCCCACCAAAAGACACTCTGGAATCTAATGGAGACAAAAATTCAGCTAAACCAGGAGCAATAGAAGCCCTTCAAGATCGCTTGAAGCAACTTGAAGAAGAAACCCAACGACAACGAGAAATCGGAAAAGATCTACAAAAAGAAGTACGGCAACGTCGAGAATTGGAAGACAAGTTACAAAAAATACCATAATTATACTCCCCTCAGAGCATCCCTAGTCGAAATATACAAAGAGGTCTGCCATACAGAAAAAATTCCCCTGGCACGGCCCCTCAAAGGAAAAAGGGGAGGAGAAAATCGAAAGGAATATTGTGAATATCATCGGGTCAGAGGACACGCCACCAACGAATGCTTCGACTTAAAAAATATCATAGAAAAATTGGTGAGGGAAGGAAAATTAGATCGATTCCTGGCCACCCGAGATGATGATCAAAGAAAAAGACGAAGGGATGAAGATACTGAACAAACAGAACGATCACCTCGGACACCAGAAAGACATGTCCACATGATACATGGCGGATTCGCAGCAGGAGGGATCTCCAAATCTTCCCGCAAAAGGTATCTCAAAGAAGTATATCATGTCGAAGGAGAGGAGGAAGCACTCAACATCCCAGCGATAACATTCACTAAGGAGGACGCGTCCGGCATCATCACAGGACATGACGATCCCATGGTCATCACCATCATATTGGCAAACGCCAACCTACACTGCACCTTAATAGACCAAGGGAGTTTTGCCGACATCTTATTTAAGACAGCCTTTGATAAACTCGGCTTAGAAGAAAAAGAACTTAAGGCATATCCAAACAGTCTGTTCAGGTTAGGAGATACCCCGGTTCGACCACTAGGATATATATCACTACATACAACCTTCGGAAAAGGAGACCAATCCAGGACCCTCAAAATAGACTACATCGTAGTCGATGTAAGTTCAGCTTACAATGCTCTCATAGGTCGGACAACACTCAACCAACTCGGTGCAATAGTCTCGACCCCACACCTATGTATGAAGTTCCCAACTCCAAAATGGATAGCCACGATAAAAGCTGACCAAAAGATGGCACGTCGCTGTTATAACAAAAGCCTAAACCTCAGAGGCAAAAGAGAAGAGTTCCACGTAATCGAGTTGGGCAGAGTTCAACGACGAGAAGATCTTCGCCCCCAACCAGAGGGCGAGATAGAAAAAATTCAGATCGGGGACACCTCGAAAAAAACAACTAATATCGGCACAATCCTCAAAGGAGATTTAAAAGAATTGCTAATACAATTCTTACGAGATAATGTCGACCTCTTTGCATAAAGCCGCGGACATGCCAGGCATAGACCCTAAGCTAATGTGCCACAAGTTGGCGGTCTACCCAGGATCTCGACCGGTACAGCAGAGACGAAGAAAGCTTGGGCCAGAGCAATCCCAAGCTGTGGAAGAGCAAGTACAGGCACTGCTGGAAGCCGGATTTATAAGAGAAGTTAAATACCCGCTATGGCTAGCCAACGTCGTCTTGGTGAAAAAATCGAATGGGAAGTGGCGAATGTGCACAGATTACACCGATCTCAACAAAGCTTGTCCAAAAGATCCATACCCACTCCCAAGTATTGACGCCCTGGTATATGCTTCCTCTGGATATAAATATCTCTCGTTTATGGATGCATATTCAGGATACAACCAAATTCCCATATATCCACCAGATCAAGAAAAGACCTCGTTTTAACACCAAAGGCGAACTACTGTTACATCGTGATGCCCTTCGGTCTCAAGAACGCAGGAGCTAATTATCAAAAACTAATGAATAAAGTCTTTTCGGATCACATCGAAAAGATCATGGAGGTCTATATGGACGACATGCTAATAAAAACACAAAGCGAAGAGACACTATTGTCCGACCTGGCTCAAGTATTCGACACTATAAGTAAGCATGACATGCGACTCAATCCCGTAAAATGCACCTTTGCAGTAGAAGCAGGCAAATTCTTAGGCTTCATGCTCACTCAAAGAGGAATTGAAGTAAATCCAGACAAATGTCAGGCCATACTCAACATGAAGAGCCCAACCTGTGTTAAAGAAGTACAGCAACACAACGGGAGACTGGCCGCCCTATCCCGATTCTTAGCAGGAGCCGCGATAAGATCTCTTCCCTTCTATGCTACTTTAAGAAAGGGAAAACAATTCGAATGGACAATAGAGTGCGAGCAAGCCTTCCAAGACCTCAAGAAGTTCTTAGGACAGCCACCTATCCTATCCCGACCGCGAGTTGGAGAACCACTCATATTATACCTCGCAGTGGGAAGCAAGGCAGTAGCATCAGCACTAGTCAGAGAAGACGAAAATGGACAACAACCTGTCTACTTCATTAGCAAGGCACTACAGGGATCCGAGCTGAACTACCAGAAAATAGAAAAATTCGCCTATACTCTTATCCTAACATCTCGACGACTCCGCCTATACTTCCAGGCTCACACCATTAAGGTTCGAACTAACCAACCCATAAAAGGAATATTGTAGAAAACAGATCTAGCAGGCAGAATCTTACAATGGGCAGTCGAGTTGTCAGAGTTTGATCTCCAATATGAAGCTCGGACGGCAATCAAATCACAATATCTGCCCAACTTTATCGCAGAATTCACAGATGTCCTAGAAACCCCCACAGAATGGAACCTTTACGTGGATGGTTCTTCAAATAAGACTGGAAGCGGCGCAGGCATGATAATAGAAAGCAACCAAGGAACCCAAGTTGAGCTCTCCCTCAAGTTTGGGTTTCCGGCCTCAAACAACCAGGCGGAATATGAAGCATTATTAGCTGGCTTGAAGCTGGCTAAAGAGATCGGAGCTCAAAAACTCAACATTTACAGCGATTCACAAGTGGTTACATCACAAATAACAGGGAGCTACCAAGCCAAAGATCCCACCATGAAAAAGTATATGGATAAAACCAAGGAACAGCTCGGACAAATCGGGGAGTATAAGATCTGCCACATACCCCGCGAACAAAATGCCCGAGCTGATGCACTCTCAAAACTAGCCAGCACCAAACCAGGGGGTAACAACAGAAGCCTCATCCAGGAAATGTTGCAGAACCCGTCAATCTCGGAAGAGGAAAAAGTCCTGACTATAATAAGTCAAGACCAAGGATGGATGACCCCTATAACCAACTACCTCAAAACAGAAACGCTCCCCATAGAAGAAAAGGAGGCAAAAAGGTTAAAAAGGGAGGCACAGTACTACACCATCATAAACAACATCCTGTACAAAAGAGGAATCTCAACACCTTTACTAAAATGCGTGCCAACCCCCAACACAAGAGAAGTGCTAGAAGAAATACACGGCGGTATCTGTGGCAATCATCTCGGAGCACGAGCTCTCGCCAAAAAAGTGCTCCGGGCGGGATTTTATTGGCCAACTCTACAGAAAGAAGCCACATAATTTGTAAAGACATGTCCACCATGTCAGAAACATGCCAACTTTCACATCGCCCCGCCAGAAGAGCTCATCAGCATGACCTCGCCTTGGCCGTTTGCAAAATGGGGACTCGATCTTCTCGGCCCCTTCCCATAGGGATCAGGACAAGTTAAATTCCTCATAGTAGGGGTAGATTACTTTACAAAGTGGATTGAGGCAGAGCCTCTAGCCAATGCCATCGCTCAAAGAAGCCGGAAATTCTTATATAGAAATATTGTCACGAGGTTCGGGGTTCCATATTCAATAACCACAGACAATGGCACTCAATTCACAGATGCAGGCTTCAGAAAACTAGTAGCCGACTTGAATATAAAGCACCAGTACACCTCCGTTGAACATTCACAAGCCAACGGACAGGCCAAAGCTGCTAACAAAGTCATACTGGCCGGATTAAATGGAGATTACAAGATGCAAAGGGAGCCTGGGCAGAAGAGCTTCCACAGGTCCTATGGGCATATCGAACAATGCCACATTCCACCACGAAGGAATCCCCCTTCCGATTAGCATACGGAATTGAGGCAATGATTCCAGTAGAGATCGAGGAAGGGTCGCCCAGAGTAGTTCACTACAATGAGGGAGCAAACTCCCAACTTCAGAGAGAAGAGCTCGACTTGTTACCCGAACTCCAGGAAAGAGCTCGGATCAGGGAAGAAGCTCTAAAGCGCCGAATGGCTTCCAGATATAATCAAAAGGTAGTGCTGAGAAGTTTTGCAGAGAATGATCTCATCCTAATCCGAAATGATATCGGAACAACTCGACCAGGAGAAGGAAAGCTGGCAACAAATTGGAAAGGACCCTACCGAGTTGTAGAAGTACTTGGAAAGGGCTACTACAGACTGTCTGAACTCGAGGGACGAGAGCTTTCCAGGTCGTGGCACGCTTGCAACCTAAGAAGGTACTACAGTTAAGAAAAGATAAAAGATCTCATCATTGGATGCACTCTTTTTCCTGAAAAGGTTTTTTAATGAGGCACCAAGCTGAGACTCAAACAATCCCATATGTATCTATTTGCACTTTTCCTTTAAATAAAATATATTTTAGATATTCTACAAAGATTTCAAGACGCATTAATCTGAAGCATTCATCGTCCGATTATAAAGCAACAGATCGGCAGAAAGTGAAAAAGAATTTCACTGCATGATCACGATAAAGACAACCGTCCGATAAAGGTGAAAACGCGATTCACCCAAAGGACGATCTAGAGATGACAACCATTTTCTACAAATCGGCAAAGATGAACACAGAATAATGTAAGAAGTTATCGAAAGTGATCTAAAAAAGAACCTGACGAGGTCTTACGGATCGCTAAAATAATAACTTAAAGACTGGTCGAACATTAAGAAGTCGAACCATGTCAAACCAAGTTACAAGTAAACCCTGGAAAGAGGTCTTGCCAACCCTATTAAAGAGGATTACTTTAACTTAGAAGGGCCCGACATAACAAAGTCGGCCCAAAACAAAAAGTTATTAAAGTAGTCCCTGAAAGAGATCTGACAAAGATCCAAGAAAGAGGACTACAAAAAATAACTTAAGGGAGACCGACATAACCAAATCGGACTCCTACTACCAAAATGTTATCAAAGTAGTCCCTGAAAGAGATCTGACAAAGATCCAAGAAAGAGAACTACAAAAAATAACTTAAGGGAGACCGACATAACCAAGACGGACTCCTACTACCAAAAAGTTATCAAAGTAGTCCCTGAAAGAGATCAGACAAAGATCCAAGAAAGAGGACTACAAAAAATAACTTCAGGGAGACCGACATAACCAAGTCGGACTCCTACTACTGATAAGTTATCAAAGTAATCCCTGAAAGAGACCTGACAAAGGTCCAAGAAAGAGGATTACAAAAATAACTAAAAAGAGATCGACCTGACGAAGTCAATCTCCTACGGACAAGTTATAAAAAAGTAATCTCTGAAAGAGAGGATTACAATAATAACTCAAAAAGGGACCAACGCAAAGGAACTAGTCACAAATACGGAAAGCCGAGAAACAAGTTGGACCTCACAAATCGTAACCTCAAAGGATTCAAGCTGCAAACAACGAAATAACCCAAGGAGGTCGAGCCACAAGATATCACACATCAGCAAGAAAACAGAAAAATGGCAAATCAAAAGGCATTATGTAAAATCTACAAAGTTGCAAAAGCCTCGAAGGCCAGCAAAATCTAAGGATGGCGAGCTACCTTTTTTGTTTGTCAAAATAAAAGTTGCTAGAAAAGCAACTAGGAAAGCGTCAAATAAATAAATAAGAAAGTTTTAAAAAGCCCACAAGCCGGGCCAACTACACAAATTCCCAGGAAAGTGATCAGCAAGCATCAGGAGCCTTCTTGGCAGCATCAGGACAAGGAGAAGGAGGATGAGTCTGAATCGGTACGGCGTCTACAGTTCCATCCTCCCGGTTCAGAATCTGGCAATCCGAATCAGGTGCAACCGGAGGAACAGAAGAAGTCGGCACTTTAGCAGAGGACACAGGGGGAGGAACAACCTCATCATCATCACCCTCATCATCAGGGACAATCTTGCCATCTCTGACAATATTATCCAGGCTAAAAAGGGTGAGATCGGCCTCGGGAGCAATGACCCAAACTTGCTCCTTCAAGTTCTCGTAAGCAGCAGTCATGCTGCCAACGAGATGACCTTGAAGCTCAAAATAATCTTCCCGGACATGGTCGAGCTCCTCCCTCAGGTGCATCACCTCTCGATAAGAGGTAACGTAACTATCCTTGTGCATCAAGACTGCGTCCTCAGCCAACATCAACGAAGCTGCCAATGACTGAGAACTCGCCTCCTCATTCTTCAAGTCCTTCTCCAGCTTGGCCACCTTCATCTCAAGCTCCTCCTTTAACTCCTTCATCCGATCAAACTCTTGTTTCGCCTCCTCCATAAACGCTTTAGTGGCGTGGAGAGGGAGATTCTGAGCAGTCCGATATATGGCAGCCGACATATACGCCATCTTCACATGATTTCGGGCCATGAATTCCAAGTGATGAAGGATGGACACATCGTCCATGGAGAGAGCGCCGTAAGGACCGATTTGTTGATCCACGAATTCAATAGCATTAAAATCAGGAGCATCGAGGTTGAAGGGCTCAGCAGTTTTTTGTTTTTTATTGGGAGGAGCAACAGAAGGAGCAGCAGAGGCGACGTGAGGATCTACCAAACGAACTCAGAGTGTAGGGATCACTTTCTTCACCCCGGCGGAACTCTGCACTGATGGCTTCTCGCGCACCTGGGAGGATCCCTCCCCAGCTGCCCTGGTAGCAATATTTCTGGCAGCAGTCGCCCTCTGTGCCCTCTTAAAAGCTTTCATAGCTTCATTATTCTTCATTGCCTCTGCAAGCAAAACAGAAAATTCAGCTACAAGTCGGATAAGTCGGAAAAGATAGCTACAAGCAACATAAACAAGATAATAAAAGAAACACAAGATACCCAGTTCAGTTTGAAGAAGAGAAGGATTGGTTAGAAATTTCTTTGTGTCAAGATGGGGAGGATGACCCCAGCGTTCTTCCAAGATAGTCACAAAGGCTCGCTCAGCCTCATCCAACATTTCCCACGAATACCGGGAGACCCTCACGTCTTTTTGCCATTCCAAGGGAAAAGCAGGTTCGTCATTCTCATCCAGAAAAAAGGGCCGAGCTCCTTCAACAGCTCGGACCTTGAAAAAGTAGTTTTAAAATCACGGAACGATTCGCCAAACATGGAAAAAACCTTCTTTCCTTGGGTAGAACGAAAGGAGACCCAAGCTAACTTCTTTTTTACCACACCGGGCTTAGTCAAGACAAACAGATAGAAAAAGAGAGATTGGGAAGCAGGAATACCAAAACCATCGCACAGCAATTGGAAAATTTTAATAAAACCCCAGAAATTGGGGTGAAGTTGAGAAGGGGCAACATTACAAGACCATAATAGATCGGCTTCAAATTTGGTAAAAGGAAGGGTGATACCCAGCTGACCAAAGAAAAAATCATAAGCATAAAAGAAAGGGCGGCCATCAACAACCCGAGTTGAAAAGCATACTCTCTCGTCAGAAGAGGGGGGGACAAGTTCATAGTTCTTCTCATCTCCAGAATTACTACAGACACTATGAAACTGCCTAAGCTGAGCACAAAAATCAGAATCAACCAACGAGACACACATGAGAACCATGGAGTCCACCCAGTCGGCCATTGGGAACCTGGGAAGGCATCTCTACAACGTTATTTCGGGAAGACATGAGGTCAACTAAATCCTACAAAAGAAAAGAAGAGTGGATTACTAACAAAACATCTCGGATGAGGGGCAAAACAACTCGACAAACAAACAAATAGGAAAGGAAAACCCCAAGACTCAAACCAAAGCCCTTGGGGCATCCCTTGGAGGCAGCAAACAAACAAGGACTTTCAAGTTACTTCTAAAGCCTACATCCCGGCACTCATCAAAATAAAATACAGAAAGAAAAACAAAGGAAGCAAAAACACAAAAGATCCACCCTCCTACAGTTTATCAGAAGTTCCAAAAAAGGCCAAGGCAGAAAAACAGCAAAAGGCGCAAACTTTCTTGAAATAAAGCGAAAAATTAGCAGAGAACAAGCATCAACATCGAACATACCAAACACGAATCATCAAAGACGCAACTCACAAACATGCAAAGCCCCAAAAAGCATCAAGCAACAGGAAAGCAAAAAGATCATGCAGAAGATGAAAAAAACTCCCAGAACACACATTTCAAATAGGAGCGACAAAAAATAGAAAGATACAAACTTTCCTTAAAAGCAAAATCAAAACTCCATCATAAAACCAAAGCGACAAAAGAAGAAGAAAAATGCGAGTGAAACTAACCTGGAGAAGAAAGAAGCTTCCAGGGAAGGAAGAGACGCAGAAATGAAAGCTACCCAGAAAAATGCCAAGCAACGACGCAACGCAAGGAAAACAGAAATATGGGCAAAAAGCATAGAGTAAGAGAACAAAGGAAGAAATTGCGAAGAAGTTACGAAAAGAGCGAAGAAGGGAAACCGTTTCCTGAGTATGAAATTCAAAAATAAAGAAGTTTAAGGGAAACAGGGCAATTAAATGCCAATTAATTAGGGTATTAAACTCTCGCACGTTCCCCAGAACAAAGCGCTAATACAAAAGCGCGCGCTTTTTGAGGAAAAACGTCCTACATTCAAAAGCTACTACGAAGGAATCGAAAAAAATGCTTGAGTTCGGCTTCAAGAAGGACTGAAGTCAAGGACTCAACCTCGACAAAGAAGACCGAGCTCAAGCAGGGGCACTGTTCATACCCTGGGTCGAGCTATCCGACCTGGAATGATCAATGATAAAGCGACCGACCTCTTCAGGTCGAGCGGACCGACTTCTTCTTAAAGAACTCGGCTGTGTCAACAAAAGAGCCCAGTAAAGGGCCCAAATAGAGGAACACAACCCAAATCCAAAGGCACTTCAAGCCTATAGAGATAAAGGCGGTTTCCTTGAAGATAAGCTGACTTCACTCAAAATAAGATAAGATAAGATAAAGTAACTAACTTATCTTACCCGAAAGGTCAGCCCACATTACTATAAATACACTGGAGCACCCAGGTATAACTCATACTCTGATTCTACATAACACCTGTTTAATACCCAAGCTAACTTAAGCATCGGAGTCTCTTGCAGGTACCTCCCACCCTTCGGTGACAGAGGATCAGCAGCACGTTCAAGTCCAAACAAGTCGGACGTACCAGCTCCGGTCACCATTCACCAGCCGGACACATCGGTTCCGACCAGCATAGAAGATCTCGTCCGAGATCGATCTACAGTTTCAGGTAACCCTCGGAACAGGCATTTTGCAGAAAACAGATTTGGCAGGAAGAATATTACAGTGGGCAGTCGAGTTGTCCGAATTCGACATTCAATATGAAGCGCGGACAGCCATCAAATCACAGTACCTGGCCGACTTCATTGCAGAGTTTACTTACACCCCAGAAATCTCTACAGAATAGAATCTCTACGTAGACGGCTCCTCGAATAAGACCGGGAGCGGGGCAGGTGATGAGTAGATAATTTATACGCTTTTTGGCATTGTTTTTAGTATGTTTTTAGTATATTTTAATTAGTTTTTATTATATTTTTATTAGTTTTTATTTAAAATTCACTTTTCTGGACTTTACTATGAGTTTGTGTATTTTTTGTGATTTCAGGTATTTTCTGGCTGAAATTGAGGGACCTGAGCAAAAATCTGATTCAGAGGCTGAAAAAGGACTCTAGATGCTGTTGGATTCTGACCTCCCTACACTCAAAGTGGATTTTCTGGAGCTACAGAATCCCAATTGGCGTTCTCTCAATTGCGTTGGAAAGTAGACATCCTGGGCTTTCCAGCAATATATAATAGTTCATGCTTTGCCCAAGATTTGATGGCCCAAATCGGCGTTCCAAGTCAGCTCAAGAATTCTGGCGTTTAACTCCAGAACTGGCACAAAAGCTGGAGTTAAACGCCCAAACTGGCACAAAAGCTGGCGTTTAACTCCAAGAAAAGTCTCTACACTTGAAAGCTTTAATGCTCAGCCCAAGCACACACCAAGTGGGCCCCGGAAGTGGATTTTTACACTAAACACCCTAGCTTACTCATTTTCTGTAACCCTAGATCACCAGTTTACTATAAAAACTACTTTTAGTGGTTCATCTTGTACCTCATGACACTTTACACGTTTCTTGTTGTGTTCTCTACGACATGAGTCTCTAAACCCCATTGTTGGGGGTGAGGAGCTCTGCTGTTCTTCATGAATTAATGCAATTACTACTGTTTTCCATTCTATTACGCTTGCTTTCATTCTAAGATATTCATTCCCACTTCAACTTGATGAATGTGATGATCTGTGACACTCAACATCATTCTCACCTATAAATGCGTGCCTGACAACCACCTCCGTTCTACCTTAGATTGAATGCATATCTCTTAGCCTCATGATTAAAATCAGAGTCTTCGTGGTATAAGCTAGAATAATTGGCGGTCATTCCTGAGATCCGAAACGTCTAAACCTTGTCTGTGGTATTCTGAGTAGGATCTGGGAAGGGATGACTGTGACGAGCTTCAAACTCGCGAGTGTTGGGCGTAGTGACAGACGCAAAAGGATCAATGGATCCTATTCCGACATGATCAAGAACCGACAGATGATTAGCCGTGCGGTGACAGCGCATTTGGAACATTTTCACTGAGAGGACGGGATGTAGCCATTGACAACGGTGATGCCCAACATAAAGCTTGCCATGGAAGGAGTCTTGCGTGCATGAAGAAGAAGACAGTAGGAAAGCAGAGGTTCAGAAGACAAAGCATCTCCAAAGCCTCAACCTGTTCTCCATTACTGCATAACAAGTATTTATTTCATGTTCTTTTACTTTTTACAATTAAATCTGAGAATTACTGATATCCTGACTAAGAGTTACAAGATAACCATAGCTTGCTTCAAGCCGACAATCTCCGTGGGATCAACCCTTACTCACGTAAGGTATTACTTGGACGACCCAGTGCACTTGCTGGTTAGTTGTGCGGAGTTACAAAAGTGTGATTGTAATTTCTTGCACCAAGTTTTTGGCGCCGTTGCCGGGGATTGTTCGAGTTTGGACAACTGACGGTTTATCTTGTTGCTTAGATTAGGAATATTTTATTTTTGTTGGTTTAGAGTCTTTTATTTGAGTTTAGTTTCATATTTTAAGTTTGGTGTTTTTGTGCTTTTATTTACTTAAAAATTTTTCAAAAATTAGTTCTTGGTGTTCATCTTGACATTCAAAGTCTTCTTGTTTGTTCCCTTTCTTTTGATCTAAAATTTCTAAGTTTAGTGTCATTTTGTTGTTTTTCTCTTTCCGCATTAAAATTCAAAAATCAAAAAAATATCCTTTCCTTATTTTACTCATAAATTTCGAAATTTTGCATTAAATTAGTCAAAGATTTTCAAAATCATATCTTTTTTTTAGTCAAATCAATATTCTAATTTCAAAAATTGATCTTTTCAAATCTTTTTCAAAAATCAAATCTTTTTAATTTCTTCAATCATATCTTTTTTTTTAATTTGCAATCATATCTTCTCAATCATATCTCTTTCAAAATAATTCTCAATCATATCTTTTTTTTAATTTGATATCATATCTTCTAAATCATATCTTTTTCAAAATAATTTTCAATCATATCTTTTTAATTGCTAATTTCAAAATCTTTTTAATTAATTAATTAATTTAGTTTTCAATTTGCTTTTATTTTATTTTATTTTATTTTTGTTTTCGAAATTTTATTTTATTTTCCATTTATTTTACTTATAATTTTTGGTTACTTTTAACTAAAAAAAAAATTCATATCAATTCCCTTTTCTCCATCATGGACATAAATGGAAGTGGACAGTCCAGAAGGACTCTGGGGTCATATGCTAACCCCATTACAGCTGCATATGGGAGTAGCATCTGTATACCTCCCATCAAAGCAAGCAGCTTTGAGCTAAATCCTCAGCTCATTATCATGGTGCAGCAAAATTGCCAATATTCTGGTCTTCCACAGGAAGAACCTACTGAGTTTCTAGCACAGTTCTTACAAATTGCTGACACAGTACGTGATAAAGAAGTGGATCAGGATGTCTACAGATTATTACTGTTTCCATTTGTTGTAAAAGATCAAGCTAAGAGGTGGTTAAATAACCAACCCACAGCAAGCATAAAAACATGGAGACAGTTATCAGACAAATTCCTGAATCAATTTTACCCTCCAAAAAGGATGACACAGTTAAGGCTGGACATCCAAGGCTTTAAACAAGAGGATCATGAATCCCTTATAATTGCCTGGGAGAGGTACAGAGGGATGCTAAGAAAATGCCCCTCTGAAATATTTTTAGAATGGGTTCAGTTAGATATCTTTTACTATGGGCTTACAGAAAAGGCCTAGATGTCTCTAGACCACTCAGCTGGTGGATCTATACACATGAGAAAAA
>NC_029788.2:113111225-113150898 GCF_000816755.2 Arachis ipaensis | reverse complement strand
AATCCTCAAGAACAAATTGTTGAACTTAATCAGCAATTACTCCTTATGACAAAACAATTAGCAGAATTCAAAGAGATGCTCCAAGACACTAAAAATGCTAACAAGAATATAGAAGCACAATTGAATCAGACAAGACAGCAGCTATCTAAATAGATAACAGAAGAATGCCAAGCTGTCCAACTAAGGAGCGGGAAGACATTGAATAACTCAGCTCAAAATAGCAAAAAGTCAAGAAAGGAACAAATGACAGAGGATGACCAAACCACTACCCAAGATCCCTCTGAGGACATCAAGAGCCCAGGGAGGAATAACTCTGGCATTCAAACGCCATAAAAGGGTAAGAAAGTGGCGTTAAACGCCCAATAGGTAGCCAAATCTGGCGTTTAAACGCCAGAAAAGGGCTGCAATCTGGCGTTAAACGCCCAAAAAGCATCCAATCCTGGCGTTCAAACGCCACAAAGGGGTCAGACACTTGCAAGTGCTGATAACAACCCCCTTAAGCAGGCTTCTTCAACCACTTCTGTAGGGAATAAACCTGCAGCAACTAAGGTTGAAGAATATAAAGCCAAAATGCCTTATCCTCAGAAGCTCCGCCAAGCGGAACAGGATAAACAATTTGCCCACTTTGCAGACTATCTCAGGACTCTTGAAATAAAGATCCTGTTTGCAGAGGCACTTGAGCAAATACCCTTTTATGCTAAGTTCATGAAAGAGATCTTAAGTCATAAGAAGGATTGGAGAGAAACTTAAAAAGTGTTTCTCACTGAAGAATGCAGTGCAGTCATTCTGAAAAGCTTACCAGAGAAGCTTCAAGATCCAGGGAGCTTTATGATACCATGCACAATAGAGGGTGCTTGTACTAAGACAGCTCTATGTGACCTTGGAGCAAGTATCAATCTAATACCTGCATCCACCATCAGAAAGCTTGGCTTGACTAAAGAGGTCAAACCAACCCGGATATGTCTTCAACTTGCTTATGGCTCCATTAAATACCCATCAGGCATAATTGAGGACATGATTGTCAAGGTTGGGCCGTTTGCCTTTCCCACTGACTTTGTAGTGCTGGAAATAGAGGAGCACAAGAGTGAAACTCTGATTCTAGGAAGACCTTTCCTAGCAAATGGACGAACTCTCATTGATGTCCAAAAAGGGGAAGTGACCCTGAGAGTCAATGAGGATGAGTTCAAGTTAAATGTTGTCAAAGCTATGCAGCATCCAGACACGTCAAATGACTGCATGAGCGTTAATATTATTGACTCCCTGGTGGAAGAGGTCAATATGACTGAAAGTCTTGAATCAGAACTAGAGGACATCTTTAAAGATGTTCAGCCTGATTTGGAGGAATCAGAGAAAATAAAAGAACCTCTGAAAATCCCTCAGGAAGAGGAGAAACCTCCTAAATCCGAGCTCAAACCACTACCACCGTCCCTAAAATATGCATTTCTGGGAGAGGGTGACACTTTTCCAGTGATCATAAGCTCTGCTTTAAATCCACAGGAAGAGAAAGCACTAATTCAAGTGCTAAGGACACACAAGACAGCTCTTGGGTGGTCCATAAGTGACCTTAAGGGCATTAGCCCAGCAAGATGCATGCACAAGATCCTATTGGAGGATGATGCTAAGCCAGTTGTTCAACCACAAAGGCGGCTAAATCCAGCCATGAAGGAAGTGGTGCAGAAAGAGGTCACTAAGTTACTAGAGGCTGGGATTATTTATCCTATTTCTGATAGCCCCTGGGTGAGCCCTGTCCACGTTGTCCCCAAGAAGGGAGGCATGACAGTGGTTCATAATGAAAAGAATGAACTGATTCTTATAAGGACAGTTACAGGGTGGCATATGTGTATTGACTACAGAAGGCTCAATACAGCCACCCGAAAGGATCACTTTTCTTTACCATTCATAGACCAGATGCTAGAGAGACTAGCAGGTCATGAATATTACTGCTTTTTGGATGGCTATTCAGGTTACAACCAAATTGCAGTAGATCCGCAGGACCAAGAGAAAACAGCATTCACATGTCCTTCTGGAGTATTTGCCTACAGAAGGATGCCTTTTGGTCTATGCAATGCACCTGTGACCTTTCAGAGATGCGTGCTCTCAATTTTCTCTGATATGGTGGAAAAATTTCTGGAAGTCTTCATGGATGACTTTTCAGTATTTGGAGACTCATTCAGCTCCTGTCTTGACCATTTAGCACTTGTTCTGAAAAGATGCCAAGAGACCAACTTAGTTTTAAACTGGGAAAAGTGTCACTTCATGGTGACTGAAGGAATAGTCCTTGGGCATAAAATTTCAAACAAGAGAATAGAGGTGGATCAAGCTAAAGTGGAAGTAATTGAAAAATTACCACCACCTGCCAATGTAAAGGCAATCAGAAGCTTTTTGGGATATGCAAAATTCTATAGGAGGTTCATAAAGGATTTTTCAAAAATTGCAAAACCTCTAAGCAACCTGCTAGCTGCTGACACGCCATTTGTGCTTGACACAGAATGTCTGTAGGTGTTTGAAACCCTAAAAGCCAAGCTGGTCACAGCACCAGTCATCTCTGCACCTGACTGGACATTACCATTCGAACTAATGTGTGATGCCAGTGACCATGCCATTGGTGCAGTGTTGGGACAGAGGCATAACAAGCTTCTGCACGTCATTTACTATGCTAGCCGTGTTTTAAATAATACACAGAAGAATTACACAACCACAGAAAAAGAGTTACTTGCAGTGGTTTATGCCATTGACAAGTTTAGATCCTATTTAGTAGGTTCAAAAGTGATTGTGTATACTGACCATGCTGCTCTTAAATACCTACTCACAAAGTAGGATTCAAAACCTAGGCTCATAAGATGGGTGTTGCTTCTGCAAGAGTTTGATATAGAAATAAGAGACAGAAAAGGGACAGAGAACCAGGTAGCTGATCACCTGTCCCGGATATAATCAGTAGCAGGGGCGTCCCACCCTCTTACTGAGATCTCTGAAACCTTTTCGGATGAGCAACTCTTCGCCATTCAGGAAGCACCATGGTTTGCAGACAGGAAAAGGAAGAAACATGAAAGGCTTCTCTCAATACAGAGTCAAATAAAACTCCCACATTCAAACTCTAAGTTTGGTGTTGGGAGGCCACAACCAAACTCTAAGTTTGGTGTTAAGAGGCCATCATTATGCTCTGAGTATCTGTGAGGCTCCATGAGATCCCACTGTTAGGAGGCAACCCAATTTTACTTATCTATGTTAATTTTTATTTTCCATTGTTATTTTATGATTTCTGTAAGTTGATGATCATGTGAATTCACAAAAACAATTGAAAAAGTAAAAACAGACTGAAAAATAGAATGAAAAATAGAACACCCTGGAAGAGAAATTTACTGGCATTTAAACGCCAGTAAGGGTAGCAGAATGGGCGTTAAACGCCCAGTCTGGCACCATTCTGGGCATTTAACACCAGAAATGGGCACCAGACTGGCGTTTAACGCCAGGAATGGGCAAGAAGCTGGCGTTAAATGCCAAAAATGGGCAGCAGCCAGGCGTTTAACGCCAGGATTGGCAGAAAGGGGCATTTTTGCATGCCACTTGGTGCAGGGATGAGATATCCTTGACACCTCAGGATCTGTAGACCCCACAGGATCACCACCTACCCCACCTCTCTCTCTCTTCTTCACCCATTCACCACTCACATCCATCCATCATAAACCCCACCTACCTCACCATTCAAATTTAAAACACTTTCCCTCCCAAACCCACCCATACATGGCCGAACCCCAACCCTCCCTCCACTCCTATATAAACCCATCTTCCCTCCTTCATTTTCACACATCTTAAACACTACCCCCTCCATCTCTTCTATTTCTTCTCCCTCTACTCTCTTCATTCTTCTTTTGCTCGAGGACGAGCAAACCTTCTAAGTTTGGTGTGGTAAAAGCGTTGCTTTTTGTTTTTTCATAACTATTTATGGCACCTAAGGCCGAAAAAACCTCTAGAAAGAGGAAAGGGAAGGCAAAATCTTCCACCTCCGAGCCATGGGAGATGGAGAGATTCATCTCAAGGGTGCATCAAGACCACTTCTATGAAGTTGTGGCCAAGACTCCTCATTGAAGAAGACAAGCCCATCACTAAGAAAAGGATGGAACAAACAAGAGAGCCCACTCATGGACCTCAACAAGAGCATGAGGAAATTTCTCATCATGAAATCCCTGAGATGCCTCAAGGGATGCATTTTCCTCCACAAAACTATTGGGAGCAAATTAACACCTCCCTAGGAGAATTAAGTTCCAATATGGGACAACTAAGGGTGGAGCACCAAGAGCATTCCATCCTCCTCCATGAAATTAGAGAAGACCAAAGAACCATGAGAGAGGAGAAACAAAGGCAAGGAAGAGACATTGAGGAGCTCAAGCACTCCATAAGATCTTCAAGAGGAAGAACTAGCCGCCATCACTAGGGTGGACCCGTTCTTTAATTTCCTTATTCTTTATTTTCTGTTTTTCGAATTTTTATGCTTCATGTTTATTTATGTTTGTGTCTTCATTAGATGATCACTAGTGTCTAAGTGTCTATGCCTTAAAGCTATGAAAATAAGTCCATCACCTTTCTTAAATGAAAAATATTTTTAATTGAAAAAGAAAAAGAAGTACATGAATTTCAGATTTTAAAACAGTTTAATTATTTTGATGTGGTGGCAATACTCTTGTTTTCTGAATGAATGCTTGAACAGTGCATATTTTTGAATTTGTTGTTTAAGAATGTTAAAATTGTTGGCTCTTGAAAGAATGATGGGAAAAGGAGAAATGTTATTTGATAATCTGAAAAATCATAAAATTGATTCTTGAAGCAAGAAAAAGCAGTGAGAATCTTGCAGAAAAAAAAAAGAGAGGCAAAAAAAAAGAAGAAAAAAGAAAAAAAAAGGCAAGCAGAAAAAGCCAATAGCTCTTTAAACCAAAAGGCAAGGGTAAAATAAAAAGGATCCAAAGCTTTGAGCATCAGTGGATAGGAGGGCCCACAGGAATAAAATCCTGACCTAAGCGGCTAAACCAAGTTGTCCCTAACCATGTGCTTGTGGCGTGAAGGTGTCAAGTGAAAACTTGAGACTAAGCAGTTAAAGTCGTGATCCAAAGCAAAAAAAAAAAGAGTGTGCTTAAGAACCCTGGACACCTCTAATTGGGGACTCTAGCAAAGCTGAGTCACAATTTGAAAAGGTTCACCCAGTTATGTGTCTGTGGCATATATGTATCCGGTGGTAATACTGGAAAACAAAGTGCTTAGGGCCACAGCCAAGACTCATAAAGTAGCTGTGTTCAAGAATCAACATACTTAACTAGGAGAATCAATAACACTATCTGGATTCTGAGTTCCTATAGATGCCAATCATTCTGAACTTCAAGGAATAAAGTGAGATGCCAAAACTGTTCAGAAGCAAAAAGCTAAAAGCCCCGCTCATCTAATTAATACTGATCTTCATAGATGTTTTTGGAATTCATTGTATATTCTCTTCTTTTTATCCTATTTGATTTTCAGTTTCTTGGAGACAAGCAACAAATTAAGTTTGGTGTTGTGATGAGCGGATAATTTATACGCTTTTTGGCATTGTTTTTAGTATGTTTTTAGTATATTTTAATTAGTTTTATTATATTTTTATTAGTTTTTATTTAAAATTCACTTTTCTGGAATTTACTATGAGTTTGTGTGTTTTTCTGTGATTTCAGGTATTTTCTGGCTGAAATTGAGGGACTTGAGCAAAAATCTGATTCAGAGGCTGAAAAAGGACTGCAGATGCTGTTGGATTCTGACCTCCCTGCACTTAAAGCGGATTTTCTGGAGCTACAGAAGCTCAATTGGCGCACTCTTAATTGCGTTGGAAAGTAGACATCTTGGGCTTTCCAGAAATATATAATAGTCCATATTTTGCCCAAGATTTGATGGCCCAAACCGGCGTTCCAAGTCAGCTCAAGAATTCTAGCGTTTAACTCCAGAACTGGCACAAAAGCTGGAGTTAAACGCCCAAACTGGCACAAAAGCTGGTGTTTAACTCCAAGAAAAGTCTCTACACTTGAAAGCTTCAATGCTCAGCCCAAGCATACACCAAGTGGGCCCCGGAAGTGGATTTTTACACTAAACACCCTAGCTTACTCATTTTCTGTAACCCTAGGTCACCAGTTTACTATAAAAACTACTTTTAGTGATTCATCTTGTACCTCATGACACTTTACACATTTCTTGTTGTGTTCTCTACGGCATGAGTCTCTAAACCCCATTGTTGGGGGTGAGGAGCTCTGCTGTTCTTCATGAATTAATGCAATTACTACTATTTTCCATTCTATTACGCTTGCTTCCATTCTAAGATATTCATTCGCACTTCAACTTGATGAATGTGATGATCCATGGCACTCATCATCATTCTCACCTATAAACGCGTGCCTGACAACCACCTCCGTTCTCACAAGTAGTCACCTCACAAATAGCAGGGAGCTACCAAGCCAAGGATCCCACCATGAAAAAGTACTTGAAAAAAACCAGGGAACAGCTCGACTCAGGGAATACAAGGTCCGCCATATACCCCGGGAACAGAATACTCGAGCTAATGCACTCTCAAAACTAGCCAGCACCAAACCAGGGGCAACAATAGAAGCCTCATTCAGGAGATACTACTGAACCCGTCAATTTTGGGAGAAGGAAAGGTCCTAGCCATAACCGATCTAGATCAAGGATGGATGACTCCCATAATTAACTACCTCAAAACAGAAATACTCCCTGCAGATAAAAAGGAGGCAAAGAGGTTAAAACGGGAGGCACAATACTACACCATCATAAACAATACTCTATACAAGAGAGGGATTTCAACACCACTGTTAAAATATGTGCCGACTTCCAACACAAAGAAAGTTTTAGAAGAAATACACAGTGGCATCTGTGACAACCATATCAAAGCATAAGCTCTCACCAAAAACGTACTCCGAGCCGGATTTTATTGGCCAACTTTACAAAAGGAAGCAACAGAATTCGTAAAGACATGTCCACCATGTCAGAAACACGCTAATTTCCACATCGTCCCACCAGAGGAACTCATCAGTGTAACCTCACCTGGCCATTAGCAAAATGTGGACTCGACCTCCTTGGGCCCTTCCACCAAGGATCAGGACAGGTCAAGTTCCTCATCGTTGGGGTAGATTACTTCACAAAGTTGATTGAGGCAGAGCCCCTAGCTAACGCCACTGCTCAAAGAAGTAGAAAATTTCTATATAGAAACATTGTCACAAGGTTTGGGTTCCATACTCCATCACCACAGACAATGGCACTCAATTTATAGATACAGGCTTCAGAAAATTGGTAGCCAACTTGAAAATAAAGCACCAATTCACATCCGTAGAACACCCTCAAGCTAATGGACAAGCAGAAGCTGCCAACAAGGTCATACTAGCTGGGTTAAAACAGAGATTACAGGACGCAAAGGGAGCCTGGGCTGAAGAGCTCCCACAAGTCCTATGGGCATATTGGACAACTCCACACTCCACCACAAAGGAATCACCTTTCCGATTAGCTTACGGAATGGAGGCAATGATCCTAGTGGAGGTCGAAGAAGGATCGCCCAGGGTGATCCACTACAGTGAAGAGGCCAACTCCCAACTTTAAAAAGAAGAACTTGACCTACTTCCAGAAATTCGAGAAAGAGCTCGGATCAAGAAAGAGGCGTTAAAACGTCAAATGGCCTTAAGATACAAGCAGAAGGTAGTACAGCGAAGCTTTGCCAACAACGACCTCATCCTAATCCGAAATGATACCGGAACAAGTCGACCGGGAGAGGGGAAGCTAGCAGCTAACTGGAAAGGACCCTACCGAGTCACAGAGGTACTAGGAAAAGGCTATTACAGGGTGTCCAAACTAGAAGGGCGAGAGCTACCAAGGTCGTGGCATGCCTGCAACCTAAGAAGGTATTATAGTTAGAGGTAATAAAGATCTTAGGTCAAGGTGCACTCTTTTTCCTGAAAAGATTTTTTAACGAGGCACCAAGCCAAGATCTATAAAATTGCCCGGCTTAGAGGGGTAAACACCCACGTGTATATATTTTCATATTTTTTATTTCGAATAAAGTTTTTTCAGATTTTCTACAAATCCTCTTTATCAAGACGCATTAATCTGAAACGCAAAAATTCATCATCCGACTATAAAGCTACAGATCGGCAAAAAGTGAAAACCAAACTCACTGCTCGATCACGATAAAGATCAACAAAGATGAAAGCCGAATTCATCAAAGGTCGACCAAGCGAGGATCTTAAATTTCTACAAAATTGGCAAGATGAAAAGCGGCAAAAACAGAGTAATGCAAGAAGTTATCAAAAAGTAACCCATAGGAAGAGACCTGACGAGGCCTCAATAAAAATGGATTGCTAGAAATAACTTAAAGACGGACCGACGTAAAGAAGTCGGACCAGTCGACTACAACAACAAAAGTTATAAAAGTAATCCCTGGAAAGAGGCCTGGCCAGCCCTAAAAAAGAGGATTACTAGAAATAATTTAGAAAGGACCGACATGAAGAAGTTGGCCCAACAAAATTACAAAAGTTATAAAAAGTAATCCATGAAAGAGACATGACAAAGGTCCAAATAAAATGGATTACTAAAAATAACTTAGAAGGGACCGACATGAAGAAGTCAGCCCAACAAAATTACAAAAGTTATAAAAAGTAATCCATAAAAAAAACCTGACAAAGTTCCAAATAAAATGGATTACTAGAAATAACTTAGAAGGGACCGAGATGAAGAAGTCGGCCCGACAAAACTACAAAAGTTATAAAAAGTAATCCATAAAAAAGACCTAACAAAGGTCCAAATAAAATGGATTACTAGAAATAACTCAGAAGGGACCGAGATGAAGAAGTCGGCCGACAGAAGGCATGCGACTCAAGTCGGACCCAGAAAGCCATAACCTCAATAAAATCAATCTACAAGTATTGAATGAAAGAATGCGAAGAAGACTAGTTAAACAAAGCTAGCTTCAACTAAAGCGGGAAATAAAGCACAAAGGCAATCAAAAAAGGTCGGACAACAAGATTCCAACACTCTCAAGATTCCAGAAAAGTGTCAAAAAGATGCAGACACGCATATCACAGAAACAAGGTTGTTATAATAACAGACTCAAGAGGCCGCTTGAAGCTGACCCCAAGAGCTTGAGAAACTACTTTGTTTTTCTTAAATAAAGTTGCTAAAAGAAAAGTAACTAAAAATATCCAAAGTCAAATAGACCACTAGCTACAAAATAAAGAGTTCAAAAGCCCACAGACCGGGCTATACACAATACATCAGAGAAAAATTATAAAGGATCCAAAGACTTCCCAGTAGTAGTATCTCAGGGTGAAGGAGGACGAGTCTGAAGGAGTACCGCATCTACCGTCCCATCATCCCGTTCCAGATCTGGACGTCAGGATCGGACTCGGGCTGACCGACCTCAACTACTGGAGTTGAGGAAAGCGGGGCAACAGAGGCTTTGGCAGATGGCACAGGAGGGGGATCCACATCTATATCATCATCATCAGGGTCGTCAGGGACAATCTTACCATCTTTTACAATGTTGTCCAAGCTAAATAGGGTGAGGTCGAGCTCGGGCGCGAGAACTCGAACCTGATCCTTCAAATTCTCATAAGCAGCATTCACACTGCCTACAAGATGACCCTGGAGTTCGGCATAGTCAGCTCGAACAGATTCTAAACTCTCCCTAAGATCCATCATCTCCCCATTAGTCAAGACATAGCTCTCCTTATGCTTTAGCGTCATATCCTCAGCCAACTTCACAGAAGCCACAGCAGTAGTAGCACGAGTCTTCTCACCCTCCAACTCTTTTTCTATCCTCGCCACCTTCACCTCAAGCTCCTCCTTTAAACCCTTGATCCGGTCGAACTCCGATTTGGCCTCCTCCATAAAAGCCTTCGTTGCATGAATAGGAAGATCCTGGGCAGTTCAGTATAAAGCTGCTCCCATATGTGCCATCTTAATGCTGCTCTGAGTAATAAAGTCCAAATGACGAAGAAGAGAGACATCGTTAGTAGGAATAACACCATAAGGAGCAATCTGCTGATCAACAAACCCAACGGCATCAAAGTCAGGAGCATCCAAATTGAAGGGCTCGACAGTCCTCTGTCTTTTAGGAGAAAGGCCAATAGTAGAAGAAGTAGCAGCAGAAGTCGGGGGAGGATCAACTAAATGAACCTGAGGAGTTGGAATCATCCTCCTCGGCCCAGTAGAGCTCAAGATCGGCTTCTTAGGGGGAACTTGAGAATATCCCTCCCCTGCAACTTTTGCCGAGATGTTCTGGGCAGCAGTGGCCTTCCTCTCCTTCTTGAAGGATTTCATGGAATCATTGGTCTTTGCCATCTTTGAAAAAATAAATCAACCAAAAAGCAAGTTACAAACCGGAAGGAAAAGAACCAAAAGAAAATAAAACAAGAGCAAAAGAAGTCGGGCACTACCCAGCGCAGTTCGGACAAGAGAGGGGTCCCCCAAAAATCTCTTTGTATCGAGATGCGGACGTTCTCCCCAAATATCTTCCAACACATTCACAAAAGCTTGCTCGACCTCATCAAGCATCTCCCACGAGTATCGAGATACCACAATATTCTTTTGCCAACACAAGGGAAGGCAGATTCATTATTCGACTCTAAGAAAAAGGGTCGAGCTCCCTCAACAGCTCGGACCTTAAAAAAGTAATTCTTAAAGTCCCGAAAGGACTCGTCATACATAGCAAATAGTTTATGTTCTTGAGCAGATCGAAAGGAAATCCAAGAAGCTTTCTTTTTTGAAGAAATCCCGGGCTTAGTCAAAACAAAAAGATAAAGAAAGAGAGTTTGAGAAGGTTTGACATCCAACTCTTGGCAAAGTAAATGAAAGATCTTGATAAAATCCCAGGAGTTCGGATGGAGCTGGGATGGAGCTACGTTGTACGACCATAACAAGTCGGTCTCAAAGGAGGTAAAAGAAAGGGTAATGTTCATTTGGCTGAAAAAGTAGTCGTAAGCATAGAAGAAGGGGCGTTCCCCCTGGGTCAGAGCTGAGAAGCTAACCCTTTCATCAGAATCAGGCGCTACCAATTCATAGTTGTTCTCCTGATCCCTACTACTATAGATACGGTGATGTTTTCTAAGCTCCGCACAGAACTCAAAATTAACTACGGAAACACACATCAGGACGAGGGAGTCCAGCCAGTCGGACATACCCTTAGGGACCTTGGAAGATGTCTCGACAATATTTTTGCGAGAAGACATGGTCAACTAGTTCTACAGCAAGAAAAGAAAATAGATTACCAACCAAAGCAGCTCGAGCAAAATCAAAGAAATCAGCTCGGACAAACATGACTCGAGCATACAAACAGTAAAAGGAAAACCCCAAGACACACACCAAGGTCCAGGGGCATCCTTTGGAGGTAGTGACAGAGTAAGGACTCAGAAAAATCTACAAGACTACATCCCAACAAAATCTCTCAACAAAGAAAATAATCATCTTCCAATAAACAACACTCCGAGAAGAAAATCGCAAGTCAAAAAATCCATCAGCAAAGAAAGTTATCAAAATCAAACAAGACAAAGAGAAACCATCAAAGGCACAATCTTCTTTAGAATTAAGCAGTTATAAGCCTCAGTAAACGACATGCAGATTCAAAATTAGAGGATACAAAGCAAAAACAATAAAGGCATGCAAAAACCCTAAAAAACGTCAAACGCAAAAAAAGGATCATTCAAAATTGAAGAAACTCCCAGAGCACACATTACAGTGATAAGCAGATGCACGACAAACGCAGAAAAGATTCAAGCTTTTAAACATGAAACCAAGAAAGATCAAAACTTTTCAAAGTGCGGGAAGAAAGAAGAAGAAAAAAGGACCAACCTGTAAAGTAAGAAAGGCGATGAAGACGAACGGCGAGCCTACATCAACAACCACTCCAAGGAAGGCACGAAGATGTGAAAACTTGGGGGCAAGAGAACGAAGAGGCACGAACGAAACAGAAGAATAAAAGAGAAAGGGGCAAGTTACAGCGAGCTAGAGAAAGAGAAATAGAAAAGAGAAAGCTTTGGTGTAATTCAAAATGAAATAAGAAAGCAGGAGGCAAAGGAAACGGAACATTAAAGAATTAATGGGGCATTAAAAACCATCACACGTTCCAAGGCAAGGAACGCGCGTTTCCAAAAATTAAAAGAAGAAAAAAGAAAAACATTCCGCATTCAAAAGGAAACTCTACAAAGAAGAAATCGACAATGCTCGAGCTCGGCTTCTCCAGAGAAGGATTGAAGTCCTAAAACTAAGGACTCAACCTCAAAAGGAAGACCACACTCGAGCAGGGGCACTGTTCATACCCTGGGTCGAGCTGTCCGACCTGGGTTGAATCGACTGACCTCTTTAAGTCCGAACTACCCGACCTCTTCTCAAAGAGTTCAGCCAAATCACCAAAAAGAAGCCCAAAAAAGGGCCCAAACAGAGGAACACGACCCAAATCCAAAGGCAGCCCAAGCCTTGAGATATAAGGGCGGTTCCCTTGAAGATAAGATGACTTCACTCAAAGATAAGATAAGATAAGATAACTATCTTATCTCTAGAAAGGTCACTCCACACCATTATAAATACACTGGAGCACCCAGGTATAACTCATACTCTGATTCTACTAAAAACCTACTTAATACCCTTGCTAACTTAAGCATCGGAGTCCCTTGCAGGTACCACCACCCTCCGGTGACAAAGGATAAGCAGCATTGCCAGTTCAACAAGTCGGACACGATAGCTCCGGCCACCGCCCATAAATCGGACACGTCATCTCCGACCAACATAGAAGATCTCGTCCGAGATCGACCTACAGTTTCAGGTAACCCTCGGAACAGTGATATTACTATTAAACTAAGAATCTAGGTAGCAAAAAAATGTAATTTTTATGTCCGCTAACAACACCTTAAAAGAATATTAATAGATGAATAAATTCTATTAATAATTCAAAGGTCGGTAAACATTTCATCAAAAGAATAATATACATAAAAAAAAGTGCAAAACAATAACATAAACATATAAAAAAAGCAAATAAGTATAAGATAGAAATATCTTACGAGGTCATGACGCAACAATTTGCTATATATGCACAATTTGCACTTAATATTCACCAAAGATCTGTAAATATTTTTTATCAATCTCCTTCAAGAGAAAAAACAAACAAACACCAATATTAACAGTTAATAATAACTAACTATATTAGAATAAAACAGCAATAGCTAATGAGAGTAGTTTGTTTTAAGAGGACAACCAAGGAAAAATAATTAATATAAATTCTTTTGGAGCAGCTTGATTTTTCAGCCAAAAAACAAGAAGGAATAATCAAAATAAATTCTTAGAAAGCTTAATATTTAAAATAAAAGAATGACTAATAGCTCATTGGAATAGTTGTTCCTCATTGGAATAGTTGTTCACCTAACATTCAGTTCCTTCACCTAACATTAGTCATTTTTTAGTACTATACTCCCAGTTACTCTGGCTGGCAATTGGCATATTATTATCCCTTAGCTTGTTTTCCTACTCAAATTTTGTCATGTATATATTCTATTGTTGGTGATGCATTAATCTTCAATATTCTTTTAGATTTATAAGATGTAATCTTTTTACTGGGTTCATGTTTGAATAAATCTTTTATGAGAGAGGTGTCCACTAAAGCAAGGCAGATAGAATTATAACAAGTTTATGTGACGAGTTTTGTAATAACATCATCTAAGTTTATTGCTAATTGCTCGCTCCAATGACATACCTCAAATCAAATCCAAAATTCTTATTGCCTTTTATACTCTTGTGCTCTTCTTCTCTTCCTTCTTCATGACCTCTGTCCTTTCTAATGAAGAAGGTGCATACATGTTGAAGCTTATGAATGCACTGAAACCCCCTGGCTGGCGTGAGTTGCAACAATCCAAGTAGAAGGATTGAAGAGATCTTTCTCAAAGAAATGTCACTGACGGGAACAGTTCCTGCAGGCCTCAACGACCCCCTCTCCCAACTCACATATCTCTATCTCTCCTACAATAATCTCAGCTCTCGCCAACCTCTCTTTCCTCCAAGTAGCGTACCTCGACAATAACAACTTCACCACCATCCCTCATGGTTGCTTCCATGGTCTTACTAGTTTGCAGTCCTTGATCTTGAATAACAACACCAACCTCCCACCATGGAACTTTCCTATCGATTTGACTACTCACTCCTCCCAACTCGATGTCCTCGACCTGTCTTCTACAAATCTCACGGGATCCGTACCAAACATATCCCATTCCTTCCCAACTCTGCGATATCTTTCTCTCTCTAATAACAACCTCTCCTCCATCCCTGAGGATTACTTCGACAACCTAACCAGTTTAGGCCATCAAAATGGGATAAACCCATCAGGCCAACCCGTTTACCCATTTAAAAAGCTTGAAAAGCTCAAAAATATGTCACCAGGTAAGCTTTTGATCCGATTTTACAATTTCAAAATCTCAATGCATGAAATAGGTGATGTTCAATCCTAAACAAGCACCCTAAAAAAATGCATTCATAATGTACAATTGCCTAACAATGGATGATGAATGCATGGTGGCCAAAACATGCAATTCAAAAGAGTTAAGAAGCTTAAAGGCAATGTAACATATACTTGATATTCACAAATGTTGAACATGAAAACTCAAAACCAATTACCCAAATGTGTCCTCAACAAAGAAATCCAACAATGAAAATTAAAAACAATGATGTTAAAAGAACATCTCATCAATAATCAGCAGCAAGAAACAGTAATAACATTAATAATCCAACACTTATAATGAAAAATAGAAAAATAACAAAAAATTAAACTAAATAACTACTAATCAACTAACTAAAAGAAATGCTTATAGGTGGTGTTTGGTAGTGTTGGATGATGGTTGAAGAGGGGAAAGAATAGAAGAGAAGAAAGAAGAAAGCAAGAAATGAAAAGAAGAGAAGAAAAGAAGAAGGTTGATGCAGGACAATCCACGCGTACGCATAGAGGGACGCGTGCGCGTGGTGAGGTGAAATGGAATTGACGCGTACGCATAGGTCACGCGTACGCATGGTGTGTTATTCAGAAAAAATGACGCACACGCGTACGCGTGGGTAGAGTTGTGCCTCAGGCACAAAGTTGGCATGAGGTGGGCACAACTCTCGGTTTCATGTATGGAGGGGTGAAACTTCTAGATCCACGCGTGCGCGTGGGGCACGTATGCGCGTGGATGGTCAAAGATACTTGGGCAACGCGTACGCGTGGGTGACGCATATGCGTGGATTGGTGCTCTGTTTTTCAAAATATTTTCTATGTTTTTGCACCAAACCAAGCATTCCAAACCTCCAAATAACTACCAAAACATCATAAAACCTTATTTAACACCCTAGACTCCCAATTAAGCTCAAATAATCAAACAAAACATGAAATTAAACCTATTTTACCAATATGTACAAAAGAGCAAAGTGAAAAGATGTTACCATGGTGGGGTGTCTCCCACCTAGCACTTTTGTTTATTGTCCTTAAGTTGGACTTATGGGGAGCTCTCATCAAGGTGGCTTGTGCTTAAATCTATCCTCAAACATCCACCAATGCTTGGAGTTCTATTGCACTTCATCATTCAAAGTTAGTAACTCCAAGCTTTGATGGAGTTCTTCACAAACCATGGGCTCCCAAAGTTGATCATCCTCTTGTAATCCGGGATCCCATACTTTGTTTTCACACTCGTCTTTGAGTTGATCATGGTGATTTCCTCCGGGTGGCAAGAGGGTCGAATTCTCACTACGGCACCAAACTACCCTCCTAGACCTATCCAATTGAGCACTACACCAATCCATGCTTTTCAATTTTGAGCTTCCAACCATAATGAGCCTAGATTTACACCGCCAACCACTAAACATTCTCCTCTTGTGCTTCTTTCCACAAAGCGCCCTAAGTTGGCCATCCGTTTCAAGCAAACCAAATTCAGGTGGGATAATAAAGCTGAGAGTTAGAAGTTTTACCCACTCAAATAAAGGATTAGATGACAACCTAGGTAGATGAGTTCCCAATAGTCTTGATAGATCACATTCCACTCCCGTCCATCCTCTTCTAGAGGCTCCCACCACTTGGCAAGGTTCTTCAAGTTCTGCCTCTTGCCAAGATTCCTCAAGTTCAGGCTCTTTTTCACCAATTTCTTCAAGCTCTTCCCCATCACGCAAATTGTAAATGGGAGGTTGAGTGAAATCTACCTCATCGTCAATTCCAAGCATAGTGAAGAGGGACTCATCAAGCTCAAAAGGATCGTATGTTGATGCGAAATTATCATATATAGGGGGACTAGTTGCTTGTACCACTTCTTCCAATCTTTTCTCTTGGTAGCTCTCTTCCAATTCCTTTTCTTCTTCATTGCTCACCAAGTGAGTGGTAAGTGAGGTATCTTCTTCCTTAGTCCCTGTGTCAAGCCCAATGGGAGAGAATTAAATTGTAGATAGAAACTCATCAATGATTGAATCCATCTCTCGATCATCCCCTTCAAAGTCTTCAACCATGATATGCTTCAGAGGTTGTACACTCTCCTCAACATCAATATCAAGCTTCATGGAAGGAGGCTCTTCAACTGGTGATTCCTCTATGTACTCAACATATCCTAAGGCCCCAACCACTACTTTCTCTTGTTCAATAATCTCCACATCCTCCTCTTGTTGCGATTCTTGCTTCGACTCCTCTTCTTCATCTTGAAGCTCCAATTTTTCTCCCTCACTAAGCTCTTTAGTTGCTTCTCCACATTCAACAATGGGAGTGCCTTGATCGCGAAAGCTTAGGCAAGATGAGACTATGTTGCTAATGGATTCTACCATGATAGCCGACTTGGCTTTTAACTCCTCAAACTTCTTTTCATCCTCCTCGTGTTGCCTTAAGATACGAGATTCAAGCTCTCTCAGTTCTAGCATGAGGGCTTCATTGGGAGGCGGTGGTGGAAGAGAGGGTTCATTGTTTGAGGGAAGGGTATTGTAGTTGGAAGGTGGTTCATATTGGTGAAATTCTTGAGGTGTTGTGTATGAACTTTGTGGTTCTTGGGAGTATTGGTGTTGGAATGGTGGTGGCTCTAGATATGGTTCATATGATGGTTGGTATGGTGGGTATGGGTTAGGGTCATATGGGGTGAATGGTGGTACAAGGCATGTGAGTTTGGTGGAGGACTATATTAAGGTGGGGGATCATATGCATATGATGATTGTAGTTGACAACCACAATCATCACATACATTAGATTGGTATACACCTTGGGGTGGTTCTTGCTCATAATACATTGGTGGAGGTTGTTGCCATGAAGGTTGATCAAATGCTCGAGGCTCCTCCCACCTTTGGTTGTTCTTTCCTTGATGCATATTATCATTGTAATCTCTATCTCCTACAACATAGTTAGAACCACGCTCATAGCCAAAAGGGTGAGAATTTGTAGTAAAAGAGAAAACAAAAGCAAAAACTAACAAGAAGCAAAGAGAACAAAATCCTATAACTAACAAAAACTAACAATCAAACAAAAAAAAATCAAGCTATTCACAATATCTACAATAGCCAACAACATAGCACCATTGCAATTCCCCGGCAATGGCACCATAAATTTGATAGCAAGAATTGTGTTGGTTAGGAATTTCTCAATGAAATCTCGTTGCAAGCATAGCTCCAAACCAACTAACAACTCTCACATCAAATTTAGTTTTGGTTTTGTCACATGTACAAACCCCAATGAAAATTTAACTGAAGTATTTAAACCTCGGGTCGTCTCACAAGGAATTGCAATGAAGTCGTCTCAAGCTTTTTACTTGACACCTTCACGCCACAAGCACATGGTTAGGGACAGCTTGGTTTAGCCGCTTAGGCCAGGATTTTATTCCTTTGGGCCCTCCTATCCACTGATGCTCAAAGCCTTGGATCCTTTTTATTACCCTTGCCTTTTGGTTTAAAGGGCTATTGCCTTTTTCTGCTTGCTTTTTCTTTTTCTTCTCTTTTTTTTCTCTTATTTTTTTCAACATTTTTTTTGCAAGCTTTTCACTGCTTTTTCTTGCTTCAAGAATCAATTTTATGATTTTTCAGATTATCAATAACATTTCTCCTTTTTCATTATTCTTTCAAGAGCCAACAATTTTAACATTCATAAACAACAATATCAAAAATATGCACTGTTCAGGCATTCATTCAGAAAACAAAAAGTATCGCCACCACATCAAAATAATTAAACTATTTTAAAATTCGAAATTCATGTACTTCTTATTCTTTTGCAATTAAAAACATTCTTCATTTAAGAAAGGTGATGGATTCATAGGACATTCATAGCTTTAAGGCATAGACACTAAGACACTAATGATCATGTAATAAGACATAAACATAAATAAAACATAAAGCATAATTTTCGAAAAATAGAAAAATAAGAACAAGGAAGTTAAAGAACGGGTCCACCTTAGTGATGGCGGCTTGTTCTTCCTCTTGAAGATCTTATGGAGTGTTTGAGCTCCTCAATGTCTCTTCCTTGACTTTGTTGCTCGTCCCTCATGACTCTTTGGTCTTCTCTAATTTCATGGAGGAGGATGGAATGCTCTTGGTGCTCCACCCTTAGTTGTCCCATATTGGAACTTAATTCTCCTAGGGAGGTGTTGATTTGCTCCCAATAATTTTGTGGAGGAAAATGCATCCCTTGAGGCATCTCAGGGACTTCATGATGAGGAATTTCCTCATGCTCTTGTCCATGAGTGGGATCTCTTGTTTGCTCCATCGTTTTCTTAGTGATGGGCTTGTCCTCATCAATGAGGATGTCTTCCTCTATGTCAATTCTAGCTGAATTGCAGAGGTGACAAATGGGATGAGGAAAGGCTAACCTTGCCAAAGTAGAGGACTTGTCCACCACCTTGTAGAGTTCTAGGGATATAACCTCATAAACTTCTACTTCCTCTCCAATCATGATGCTATGGATCATGATAGCCCGGTCTATAGTAACTTCAGACTGGTTGCTAGTGGGAATGATTAAGCGTTGGATGAACTCCAACCATCCCCTAGCCACAGGCTTGAGGTCATGCCTTCTAAGTTGAACCGGCTTCCCTCTTGAGTCAATTTTCCATTGAGTTTTTTTCCACAACTTCATAGAAGTGGTCTTGATGCACCCTTGAGATGAATCTCTCCATCTCCCATGACTCGGAGGTGGAAGCTTTTGCCTTTCCTTTCCTCTTTCTAGAGGTTTCTCCGGCCTTTGGTGCCATAAATGGTTATGGAAAAATAAAAAGCTTTAGCTTTTCCCACACCAAACTTAGAAGGTTTGCTCGTCCTCGAGCAAAAGAAGAAAGAAGAGAGTAGAAGAAGAAAATGGAGGAGATGGAGGGGGTTTAATGGTTCGGCCAAGGGGGTGAGTAGTGTGTATTATGTGTGAAAATGAATGAGTGAAGATTGGTTTATATAGGGGTGGAGAGAGGGGTAGGGTTCGGCCATGTATGGGTGGGTTTGGGAGGGAAAGTGGTTTGAAATTGAATGGTGAGGTAGGTGGGGTTTTATGATGAATGGATGTGGATTGGTAAAGAGATTATGGAGAGAGATAAGGTAGGTGGGGATCATGTGGTGTCCACAGATCCTGAGGTGTCAAGGATTTCTCATCCCTGCACCATGTTGGCGTGTAAACGCCCCCTTGATTGCCAATCCTGGCGTTAAACGCCAGGTTGCTGCCCATTTCTGGCATTTAACGCCAGCTTTTCTCCCTTTTCTGGCGTTTAAACGCCAGCTCTGTGCCCATTTCTGGCGTTAAACACCCAGAATGGTGCCAGACTGGGCGTTTAACGCCCATTCTGCTACCCTTACTGGCGTTTAAAGACCAGTAGGCTTCTCCTCCAGAGTGTGCTGTTTTTAATACTATTTTTCATTCTGTTTTTGCTTTTTCAATTGTTTTTGTGACTTCACATGATCATCAACCTACAGAAAACATAAAATAACAATGGAAAATAAATAGATATAATAAAATTGGGTTGCCTCCCAACAAACGCTTCTTTAATGTCAATAGCTTGACAGTGGGCTCTCATGGAGCCTTACAGATACTCAGAGCATTATGATGGCCTCCCAACACCAAACTTAGAGTTTGAATATGGGGGCTCTATTTGACTCTGCATTGAGAGAAGCTTTTCATACTTCCTCTCCATGGTTACAGAGGGATATCCTTGAGCTTTAAACACAAGGGAGTCCTCATTCACTTGAAGGACCAATTCTCCTCTGTCAACATCAATCACAGCTTTTGTTATGTCTAGGAAGGGTCTGCCAAGGATGATGGATTCATCCATACACTTTCCAGTGTCTAGGATTATGAAATCAGCAGGGATGTAGTGGCCTTCAACCTTTACCAAGACATCCTCTACAAGTCCATAAGCCTGTTTCCTTGAATTGTCTGCCATCTCTAGTGAAATTCTTGCAGCTTGTACCTCAAGGATCCCTAGCTTCTCCATCACAGAAAGAGGCATGAGGTTTATACTTGACCTTAAGTCACACAGAGCCTTTTCAAAGGTCATGGTGCCTATGGTACAAGGTATTGTGAACTTTCTAGGATCCTGTCTCTTCTGAGGTAATCTCTGCCTAGTCAAGTCATCCAGTTCTTTGGTGAGCAAGGGGGGTTCATCCTTTCAAGTCTCATCATCAAATAACTTGGCATTTAGTTTCATGATTACTCCAAGGTACTCAGCAACTTACTCTTCAGTAACATCTTTATCCTCTTCAGAGGAAGAATACTCATCAGAGCTCATGAATGGCAGAAGTAAATTCAATGGAATCTCTATGGTCTCTGTTTGAGCCTCAGATTCCCATGGTTCCTCATTAGGGAACTCCTTGGAGGCCAGTGGACGTCCATTGAGGTCTTCCTCAGTAGAAATCACTGCCTCTTCCTCCTCTTTAGATTCGGCCGTGTGGGTTATGGTGATGGCCTTGCACTCTCTTTTTAGATTTTCTTCTGTATTGCTTGGGAGAGTACTAGGAGGGAGTTCAGTAACTTTCTTACTCAGCTGACCCACTTGTGCCTCCAAATTTCTAATAGAGGACCTTGTTTCAATCATGAAACTTAGAGTAGTCTTAGATAGATCAGAGACTACCATTGCTAAGTCAGAGTGGCTTGGCTTAGAATTCTCTGTCTGTTGCTGAGAAGATGATGGAAAAAGTTTGCTATTGCTAAACCTATTTCTTCCACCATTACTGTTGTTGAAGCCTTGTTGAGGCCTCTGTTGGTCCTTCCATGAGAGATTTGGGTGATTTCTCCATGAAGGATTATAGGTGTTTCCATAGGGTTCTCCCATGTAATTCACCTCTTCCATTGCTGGGTTCTCAGGATCATAAGCTTCTTCTTCAGATGAAGAGATCCTCCAGCAGAGCTGTCCAATGACATTTTGGACAGTTCAGACAGACCATCATAGAAGATACCTATGATGCTCCATTCTGAAAGCATGTCAGAAGGACATCTTCAGATCAATTGCTTGTATCTTTCCCAAGCTTCATAGAGGGATTCACCTTCCTTCTGGCTGAAGGTCTGGACTTCCACTCTAAGCTTACTCAATTTTTGAGGTGGAAAGAACTTTGCCAAGAAGGCATTGTCCAGCTTTTCCCAAGAGTTCAGGCTTTCTTTAGGTTGTGAGTCCAACCATGTCCTAGCTCTGTCTCTTACAGCAAAAGGGAAAAGCATAAGCCTGTAGACCTCGGGATCAACCCCATTGGTCTTGACAGTGTCACAGATTTACAAGAATTCAGCTAAAAACTGATGAGGATCTTCCAATGGAAGTCCATGAAACTTGCAATTCTGTTGCATTAGAGAAACTAATTGAGACTTAAGCTCAAAGTTGTTTGCTCCAATGGCAGGGATAGAGATGCTTCTCCCACAGAAGTCGGGAGTAAGTGCAGTAAAGTCACTAAGCACCTTCCTTGCATTGTTGGCATTATTGTTATTTTCGGCTGCCATGGCTTCTTCTTGTTTGAAAATTTCTGTTAGGTCTTCTCCAGAGAGTTGTGCTTTACCTTCTCTTAGCTTCCTCTTTAAGGTCTTTTCAGATTCAGGATCAGCTTCAACAAGAATGCCTTTGTCCTTGCTCCTGCTTATATGAAAAAGAAGAGAATAAGAAGGTATAGAATCTTCTATGTCACAGTATAGAGATTCCTTGAGATGTCAGAGGAAAAAAAGAATAGAAGGAGGTGGGAAGGGAGGAAAGAATTTTTGAAAATCAATTAAAAAGATTTTGAAATAATTAAAAGAAATTTTGAAAATTTGGTTGATGATTTTCGAAAATTAAAATTGAGAAAGTGGTTAAGTGATTTTGAAAAAGATTTTGAAATTAAGAAAAAAATATATGATTAAAAATTATTTTGAAAAAGATGTGATTGAGAAGATATGATTGAGAAGATATGATTGAAAATCAACTTAAAAAAAAGAAATTTTTTAAAATTAAAGTTGATTACTTGACTAACAAGAAATTAAAAGATATGATTCTAGAATTAAAATTTGATCCTTTCTTAATAGGCAAGTAACAACTTGAAAATTTTGAATTAAATCATTAATTGTAGCAAGAATTTTCGAAAATAGTAAAAAAATGAAAAGGAATTAATTTTGAAAAGATATGAAAAAGATTTGAATCAAAAACAAAATCTTCCCTCTTGTGCCATCCTGGCGTTTAACACCCAAAATACTACCCTTTTGGGCGTTTTGAACGCCCAGCTTTTTTTGTGTAATTCCTCTGCTGCATGTTCTGAATCTTCAATTCTCTGTATTATTGACTTGAAAGACATAGTTTTGAAAAAAAATTGAATTTTTAATGATGAGAAATAATCAAAATGCAACTAATCATGGAAAACTTAAGATCAAACAAACAATGCATGCAAGACACCAAACTTAGAAATTTTCATATTAGAGACACTAACAAATTGAAAATGCATATGAAAATAACAAAACACACAAAATAAGAGAATTTAAAGATCAGAGCAAGGAAATCATCAAGAACAACTTGAAGATTAATGAAGAACATAATGCATATATTCGAAAAATGCAAGAAGAATAAAGACATGCAATTGACACCAAACTTAAAAATTGACACTAGACTCAAACAAAAAACACAAAATATTTTTGGTTTTATGATTTTATAATTTTTTGTATATTTTTTCGAAAATTATTTTGAAAAAGATAAAATAATTAAACTCAAAATTTTTAATCAGAATTCCAGGAATCATGCAATGTTAGTCTAAAGCTTCAGTCTAAAAGATTTAGACATGGCTAGCCAAGCTTCAGCAGACATTACATACAACAGCCAAATTGATGAGAGTCAATTAGATTTTGCGATGATAAAAACATCATCTGAAACTCTAGAATTCATTCTTAAAAACTCTGAAGTCATAGAATAAATTATTTTTTTGAAAATTTTTTCGAAAATAAGAAGAATAGAAACAAAAAACTTAAAATTAAAATAAAATTACCTAATCTGAGTAACAAGATGAACCGTCAGTTGTCCAAACTCGAACAATCCCCGGCAACGGCGCCAAAAACTTGGTGCACGAAATTGTGATCATCAATGGTGCCAATAACTTGGTACGCTCAATTTTAATCTCAACTCTTTATCACAACTCCGCACAACTAACCAGCAAGTGTACTGGGTCGTCCAAGTAATAAACCTTACGTGAGTAAGGGTCGATCCCACGGAGATTGTCGGCTTGAAGCAAGCTATGGTCATCTTGTAAATCTCAGTCAGGCATATTCAAATGGTTATGGAGAATTGATAATTAAAAGATGAATAAAATATAAAATAAGATAGAGATACTTATGTAATTCATTGGTGAGAATTTCAGATAAGCGCATGAAGATGCTTTGTTCCTCCTGAACTTCTGCTTTCCTATTGTCTTCATCCAATTATTCATACTCCTTTCCATGGCAAGCTTTATGTTGGGTTTCACCGTTGTCAATGGCTACCTCCCGTCCTCTCAGTGAAAATGATCCAAATGCGCTGTCACCGCACGGCTAATCATCTGTCGGTTCTCGATCATGTTGGAATAGGATCCATTGATCCTTTTGCATCTATCACTACGCCCAACACTCGCGAGTTTGAAGCTCGTCACAGTCATCCCTTCACAGATCCTACTCGGAATATCACAGACAAGGTTTAGACTTTCCGGATCTCAGGAATGGCCGCCAATAATTCTAGCCTATACCACGAAGGTTCTAATCTTAGATTAGAAACCCAAGAGATACACATTCAAGCTTGTTTGTATATAGAACGGAAGTGGTTGTCAGGCACGCGTTCATAAGTGAGAATGGTGATGAGTGTTGATAAACCACTATTTTATGGTTTATATTATGCTCAATTGAGTGGATTTTTCAATCTTTCATACACTTAGTCATATGATTTGCATGAGTTTACGTTTTCCTTCCTGATTTTGTGCTATGATTGAAAACATGCTTCTTTGGTCTTAATTTTGATATGTTTAACCTTCTCTTATTACCATTCGATGCCTTGATATGTGTGTTAATTGTTTTCAGAGATTACAGGGCAGGAATGGCTTAGAGGATGGAAAGGAAGCATGCAAAAGTGGAAGGAATACAACAAGTTGAAGGAACTGCAAAACTGTCAGCCTGACCCTCTCGCACTAAAATGACCATAACTTGAGCTACATAGGTCCAAATGACGCGGTTTCAGTTGCGTTGGAAAGCTAACATCCGGGGCTTCGCAACGATATATAATTTTCCATAGCTGCCCCGAAGCCAAGCAATGCGAACGCGTGGATCACGCGGACGCATGACCTGGCAGAAACGCAATCCACGCAAACACGTGGACGACGCCTCCGCGTCACTTTCCCGCGACCTGTACGTACCAGAATACACTGGGGGTGATTTTTGGGCTATTTTTGACCCAATTTTTGGCCCAGAAAACACAGATTAGAGGCTATAAAGTGGGGGAATGCATCCATTCATTAAGAGGTCTTCCATTATTCACTTTTCATAATTTAGATGTAGTTTTTAGAGAGAGAGGTTCTCTCCTCTCTCTTAGGATTTAGGATTAGGATTCCTCTTAAAGGATTTAGGATTTCTTATTATTTCAACTTACAATTTCTCTCGAGTTCCAGGTTCAATGTTCTTTTTATTTATTTTTTCAATTTTGTTTATGAACTCTTTATGTTTGGATTGAATTTCTTTTATTAATGCAATTCGAGGTATTTCAGAATTATGATTACTTCCTTTATTTATATAAATAATTTAGATTTTTTCCTTTTGGCTTTAATTGATTGATTGGAGACTCTTGAGTTATCAAACTCATCGTGATTGATAATTGTTATTTTTGCTAATTGAATTGAATTCCAATAACTCTAGTCCTTCCTTAGGAATTGGCTAGGACCTGAGGATCAAACTAATTAGTCCACTTGACTTTCCTTTGCTTTAGTAAAGGTTAACTAAGTGGGATTAAAACCCAATTCTCATCACCGTTGATAAGGATAACTAGGATAGGACTTCTGATTCTCATACCTTGCCAAGAGTTTTATTAATTATTAATTTAATTTTCTTAGCAATTTAAATTACTTGTTCCTTATTTTAAAAACCCAAAACTCTACCTTTTCCATAGCTAATAATAAGTCATACTTCCCTGCAATTCCTTAAGAAGACGACCCGAGGTTTAAATACTCTGTTATCAATTTTATTGGGTTTGCTTAAGTGACAACCAAAACTTTTGCACGAAAAGGATTTCTTGCCAGTTTAGAAGCTATACTTGCAACGAGGATTTATTTTTAGAAAATTCTAGATCGCGCAGGAATTCAGTTCGTCAAGTGTCACATAATCATCATATTCATCATGTTCTTGAGTGCGAATGAATATCTTGGAGAAGAAATAGACTTGAGTTGAATAGAAAAACAATAGTACTTTGCATTAATTCATGAGGAACAGCAGAGCTCCACACCTTAATCTATGGGGTGTAGAAACTCCACCGTTGAAAATACATAAGAACAAAAGGTCTAGGCATGGCCGAATGGCCAGCCCCCAAACGTGAACATATAAGTTCCAAAGATGAAAAATTATGAAAATACAATAGCAAAAGGTCATATTTATAGAAAACTAGTAGCCTAGGGTTTACAGAAATAGGTAATTAATGCAGAAATCTTCTTCCGGGCCCACTTGGTGTGTGCTTGGGCTGAGCATTGAAGCTTTCACATGTAGAGACTTTTCTTGGAGTTAAACGCCAGCTTTCGTGCATGTTTGGGCGTTTAACTCCAGCTTTTATGCCAGTTCTGGCGTTTTGACGCCAGAATTTTTATGCTGACTTGTAACGCCGGTTTGGGCCATCAAGTCTCAGGCAAAGTATGGACTATTATATATTGCTGGAAAGCCCAGGATGTCTTCTTTCCAACGCAATTGAGAGCGCGCCAATTGGGCTTTTGTATCTCCAGAAAATCTACTTCGAGTGCGGAGAGGTCAGAATCCAACAGCATCTGCAGTCCTTTTTCAGCCTCTTAATCAGATTTTTGCTCAGGTCCCTCAATTTCAGCCAAAAAATACCTGAAATCACAGAAAAATACACAAACTCATAGTAAAGTCTAGAAATGTGATTTTTATTTAAAAACTAATGAAAATATAATAAAAATTGACTAAAACATACTAAAAACATACTAAAAATAATGCCAAAAAGTGTATAAATTATCCACTCATTAGGCATCACGTACGCATGGGTGACGCGTACGCGTGGGTTAGTGCTCTGTTTTTCAAAATTTTTTTCTATGTTTTTGCACCAAACCAAGCATTCCAAACCTCCAAACAACTACCAAAACATCATAAAACCTTATTTAACATCCTAGACTCCCAATTAAACTCAAATAATCAAACAAAACATGAAATTAAACCTATTTTACCAATATGTACAAAAGAAAAAAGTGAAAAGATGTTACCATGGTGGGGTGTCTCCCACCTATCACTTTTTTTTATTGTCCTTAAGTTGGACTTATGGGGAGCTCTCATCAAGGTGGCTTGTGTTTAAATCCATCCTCAAACATCCACCAATGCTTGGACTTCCATTGCGTTTCATCATTCAAAGTTAGTAACTCCAAACTTTGATGGAGTACTTCACAAACCATGGGCTCCTAAAGTTGATCCTCCTCTTGTACTCCGGGATCCCAGGCTTTGTTTTCACACCCGTCTTTGAGTTGATCATAGTGATTTCCTCCGAGTGACAAGAGGGTCGAATTCTCACTACGGCACCAAACTACCCTCCTAGACCCATCCAATTGAGCACTACACCAATCCATGCTCTTCAATTTTGAGCTTCCAACCATAATGAGCCTAGATTTACACCGCCAACCACTAAACATTCTCCTCTTGCGCTTCTTTCCACAAAGCGCCCTAAGTTGGCCATCCGTTTCAAGCAAACCAAATTCAAGTGGGATAATAAAGCTGAGAGTTAGAAGTTTTACCCACTCAAATGAAGGATTAGATGACAACCTAGGTAGATGAGTTCCCAATGGTCTTGATAGAGCAAGTTCCACTCCCGTCCATCCTCTTCTAGAGGTTCCCACCACTTGGCAAGGTTCTTCAAGTTCTGCCTCTTGCCAAGCTTCCTTAAGTTCAGGCTCTTTTTCACCAATTTCTTCAAGCTCTTCCCCATCACGCAAATTGTAAATAGGAGGTTGAGTGAAATCTACCTCATCATCAATTCCAAGCATGGTGGGGAGGGACTCATTAAGCTCAAAAGGATCGTATATTGATGCGAAATCATCATATATAAGGGGACTAGTTGCTTGTACCACTTCTTCCAATCTTTCCTCTTGGTGGCTCTCTTCTAATTCCTTTTCTTCTTCATTGCTCACCAAGTGAGTGGTAAGTGAGGTATCTTCTTCCTTAGTCCCTGTGTCAAGCCCAATCGAAGAGAATTCAATTGTAGATAGAAACTCATCAATGATTGAATCCATCTCTCGATCATCCCCTTCAAAGTCTTCAACCATGATATGCTTCGGAGGTTGTACACTCTCCTCAACATCAATATCAAGCTTCATGGAAGGGGGCTCTTCAACTTGTGATTCTTCTATGTACTCAACATATCCTAAGGCCCCAACCACTACTTCCTCTTGTTCAATAATCTCCACCTCCTCCTCTTGTTGCGATTCTTGCTTCGACTCCTCTTCTCCACGTTGAAGCTCCATTTTTGCTCCCTTACTAAGCTCTTTAGTTGCTTCTCCACATTCAACAATGGGAGTGCCTTGATCGCGCAAGCTTAGGCAAGATGAGACTATGTTGCTAATGGCTTCTACCATGATAGCCAACTTGGCTTTTAACTCCTCAAACTTCTTTTCATCCTCCTCGTGTTGCCTTAAGATACGAGATTCAAGCTCTCTCAGTTCTAGCATGAGGGCTTCATTGGGAGGCGGTGGTGGAAGAGAGGGTTCATTATTTGAGGGAAGGGCACTGTAGTTGGAAGGTGGTTCATATTGGTGAAATTTTTGAGGTGGTGTGTATAAACTTTGTGGTTCTTGGGAGTATTGGTGTTGGAATGGTGGTGGCTCTAGATATGGTTCATATGGTGGTTGGTATGGTGGGTATGGGTTAGGGTCATATGGGGGGTGAATGGTAGTACGAGGCATGTGAGTTTGGTGGAGGACTATATTAAAGTGGGGGATCATATGCATATGATGATTGTAGTTGACAACCACAATCATCACATACATTAGATTGGTATACACCTTGGGGTGGTTCTTGCTCATAATACATTGGTGGAGGTTGTTGCCATGAAGGTTGATCAAATGCTCGAGGCTCCTCCCACCTTTGGTTGTTCTTTCCTTGATGCATATTATCATTGTAATCTCCATCTCCTACAACATAGTTAGAACCACACTCATAGCCAAAAGGGTGAGAATTCATAGTAAAAGAGAAAATAAAAGCAAAAACTAACAAGAAGCAAAGAGAACAAAATCCTATAACTAACAAAAACTAACAATCAAACCAAAAAAAATCAAGCTATTCACAATATGTACAATAGCCAATAACATAGCACCATTGCAATTCCCCGGCAATGGCACCATAAATTTGATAGCAAGAATTGTGTTGGTTAGGAATTTTTCAATGAAATCTCGTTGCAAGCATAGCTCCAAACCAACTAACAACTCTCACATCAAATTTAGTTTTGGTTTTGTCACATGTACAAACCCCAATAAAAATTTAACCGAAGTATTTAAACCTCGGATCGTCTCACAAGGAATTGCAATGAAGTGGTCAATTATTGGTTATGAAGGAATATGGGGGTTTGATTTGTAAAAGGGACGAGAAATTAAATGGGCAAGAAAATTAAATCAAGTACGCAATTAAAAAAAGCAATCAATAAAGAGAGACATTTATGGCAAAGATTGATAATATAGGCTTTCTATCCTAGTCATACAATGATTAATTCATCCTATTTAGTCAACTCCGGCAAATGGAAGAAGGTATCATGTCATCTTCACATAGGAAGAACGTCATACAAGACTAGTTAATCATATCACAATAATAAACAAGAATTTATCCTATTACGTCATCCCCGACGATGGAAGAAAGTATCATATTATCCTCACACTCGAAGAAAGTCTAATAAGACTAGCTAATCTCAATCCAAAAGTCCTAATCAACTTACTAATTGAATTAGCAAAAAATTAGCGTCATTGGAAACAATATTAGCTAACAACTCTATATCACCAACATAGATTGGGTTTTCATGACTCAAGATTGCCTAATTACTCTTTCCAAGCCAAGAATGCTCAAAGAGCTACTCTAACATCCAACCAAACATTTTGTCAAACACTTGGAAGGCATAAAAGAAAAGCATGGTAAATGTGCAAGAAATAGTAAAATCTACCAACTACCAATTGCAAGAAAAGTAAATTCACAACTCAAATCAACAATAAAAGAGACATCAAACATCAAATTTCATTAAAGGAGATTCAAGTCCAACATGAGTACATGAACATAAAAAAGGCATGAAAGTAAAATTAACAAGAGAACCAAGAAGAATTGAAGCATTAGAACAAGAAATTTTAAAGGAAACAAGATGAAATCAAGTAATCAAATGTAGATCTAAGAGAAATTAACCTAATACTAACCTAATTCTAGAGAGAAGATGGAGCTTCTCTCTCTAGAAAACTAACTAAAGGCTCATCATGACTAAGTGCTCCCTCCTTTGTCCAAACTTGAATCATGCATGAAATAGCCTCAGGAATGAGTTGGATTTGGGCCTAGGCAGCTCAGAAATCGCCCCCAACATTTTCACTTTAATGAGGTCACGTGCGAGTATCGACGCGTATATGTGGGTCACGCGTACGCATCGCTTGGCATTTTTCCATCCACGCGTACACGTCGTGTACGAGTACGCGTTGCCATGCGACTTCATATCTACGCGTGCGCGTCCATGAATGCACACCAAATCCTTATTTTTTCATGAGTTCTCCACTTTGTATGCTTTCCTCTTCACTCCTTTGATCCATTCCTAGCTCTTTTCAACCTGAATTCACTAACAAACACATCAAGGCATCTAGTGGAATCAAAGGTGAATAAAAATTACCAATTTAAGGACCTAAAAAGCATGTTTTTACACTTAAGCACAAATTCAAGGAGAATTACAAAAGCATGCTATTTCATTGAATAAATGTGGCAAAAGGTGATAAAATCCCCCCAAATTAAGCAGAGGATAAACCACAAAATTGGGGTTTATCAAACCTCCCCACACTTAAACTAAGCATGTCCTCATGCTAAACTCAAGAAAGAGACAAAGGGTATCAACATTTATTCAATGTAAACTACCTAGATGCAACTTATCTAAATGAAACTATCTATATGAATGCAATCACTTGGTCAAAACAAATCACTTCCAAGGAAACATATGTAAGCATAAGGGCTAAAGCACTAGGAATCAATTCAAACCAAACCAAACCCACAATTGTATTGAATTATCAAAAAGATTTTACAAACTTGCATGAAGAAGAATGATCATGGTGAAAACATGTAATTGAGCAATCGAACCCTCACTGGATGTGTATCCGCTCTAGTCACTCAAGTGTTTAGGGTTGTATCACTCAATTCTCCCCTAATCATGCTTTCCAAGATTTGTTTTTTATCTAACAATCAACAATTATTCAATGCATGCATACAAATATCATGAGGGCTTTTCCATAGGTTGTAATGGGGTTAGGGTCAAGGTAGGGTCATATATGGTTAAGTGGACTAGAATTTGAATCTTTGATTAACCTAAACTTCTCACCTAACCTATATAACGACCTATACAATTTAGAAGCTAACCTAACTACCTATTCTTCAGTTTTCTACACACTCATGCATTCTCTTTTGGATTACAACTCATATGCATTGATTCTTATTGAGCTTTACCCGGGGCATTTTGTCCCCTTCTTATTGCTTTTCTTTTTCTTTCTTTTTTTTTTTTGATATATATAATTTTTTCTTTATTTTGTATTTTTTTTTTTGCAATAAAGTATATACAAAAGTATCAATACATATGGTTTTACATTTAATGCATGTGTATGTACCCAATTCCCAAAATTTTGACAAAAAATGCAAAGATACACTTTCATCCCAACCAATATTCCCAACTCTCCCAAACTTGAATGATAAGCACTCTCACTAGCCTAAGCTAATCAAAGATCCAAACAAGGGACATATATTATTTTTTACTTAAGGCTTGTAATGTGCTAACATTAAGAACAAATGGGTTAAGCATAGGCTCAAAATTGGTTACAATGGAAGACAAAATGTAGGCTATTTGGATAAGTGAGCTATTTGAAACAATGGCCTCAATCATATAAGTGCATGTATACACAAAATAATAGACATATAGAATCCAACAAATCAAAGATTACAATTATAGAAAGAGAATAATGCACACAAGAATGAAAATAAGTGGTTATATGATGTAACCACACCATTAGGCTCAAATCTCACATGCTTGTGTTCTTAGCTCAAAAACATGATCTACAATGTGTATAATTCAAACAAGTTTTAAAAATTTTTTTAATCAATTGGGGTGCCTAAAGATGAATTTCTTAGAAAATATCATGATTTTGACTAAGCTTAATATATATACATATGCAATGCAACCAAAAATCCTAAAAGACCTAAAAATGAGATGCAAAAGTATTGGGATTAGAAATTTGTCACCCAACAAATTGCCGAGTGGTCGGACGACCTCCCCACACTTAAAAGTTTGCACCGTCCTCGGTGCATTCAAAGAGGAGCAAGGGGTATGGTAACTTTCCTAGTTGCCACCTTCAGCTGGTGGGTCAACCGGTTGCTGCGTGTTCTTCTCCGGCATCCATTTTTGCTTATGGGGACTCCTCCATAAAAAATAGAAAGGAGAATAGTAAGAAAAATAAATGCAAAAGTAAGGAAGCGTAAATTGTTGGGATGAGGTAAAAAACACTAGAATGGAGTGAGTGAATTATTGTGACATTAATGAAAAATAGGTGTGTGGGTCCTAGATTGCATGCGGTTTAGAACTCATACCCTAGTATTTAAAAGCTATGTCACAATTATACAAAAGAAAGCATTCGCTTCACTCATTCTAGTGTGCTTGAGATACTTCAAAAGACTTGTAAGTTAAGATAAGCAAACAATTAATGAAGAAGCATGAAAGCATCCAAGCAATTAATCAAGCAATTGTGAAATGGATAACAGATAGACATTGGTTGATGTGTAAGTAAACTTAGTGAACAAAATGGTATATGAAACTTACACAACACTCAATGACACATATTGAAGTTGTTGCAACACCTAAGTGACATAAGGGTGGAAGACATGGGTGCTATGGAACTTAGAAAAAGAGACGTAAGAGTTAAAATCAATCACATAGCAGGCATGGTCCACAAAGCTTGAAAAGCTCAAAAATATGTCACCAGGTAAGCTTTTGATTCGATTTTACAATTCCAAAATCTCAATGCATGAAATAGGTGATGTTCAATCCTAAACAAGCACCCTAAAAAAATGCATTCATAATGTACAATTGCCTAACAATGGATGATGAATGCATGGTGGCCAAAACATGCAATTCAAAAGAGTTAAGAAGTTTAAAGGCAATGTAACATGTATTTGGTATTCACAAATGTTGAACATGAAAACTCAAAACCAAGTACCTAAATGTGTCCTCAACAAAGAAATCCAACAATGAAAATTAAAAACAATGATGTTAAAAGAACATCTCATCAATAATCAGCAGCAAGAAACAGTAACAAGATTAATAATCCAACACTTATAATGAAAAATAGAAAAATAACAAAATTAAACTAAATAACTACTAATCAACTAACTAAAAGAAATGGTTATAGGTGGTGTTTAGTAGTGTTGGATGATGGTTGAAGAGGAGAAAGAATAGAAGAAAAGAAAGAAGAAGGCAAGAAATGGAAAGAAGAGAAGAAAAGAAGAAGGTTGATGCAGGGCAATCCACACGTACGCGTAGAGGGACGTGTGCGCGTGGTGAGGTTAAATGGAATCGACGCGTACGCGTAGGTCACGTGTACGCGTGGTGTGTTATTCAGAAAAAATGACGCGCACGCGTACGCGTGGGTAGAGTTGTGCCTCAGGCACAAAGTTGGCATGAGGTGGGGGGCATAGCTCTCGGTTTCATGTATGGAGGGGTGAAACTTCTGAATTCACGTTCCTTCAGAGATTCCCGTTGCCAAACTCAATGCAACTGCAGAGAACATTGCAATGCTCATCATTGGCAGGGTCCTTCTTGGAGGAGGCATTGGCTTTGGCAACCAAGCTGTACCCTTGTATCTTTCTGAAATGGCTCCGGCAAGGAATCGAGGAGCAGTCAACAGACTCTTCTTTCAGTTCACAACCTGTTTTGGAATCTTGGTTGCAAACCTCATCAACTATTTTACTGACGAAATACATCCCCATGGATGGAAAATCTCGATGGGCTTGGCGGCTATTCCGGCACTTCTGATGCTTGTTAGAGGTATTTTCTGTGCCGAGACACCTAACAGTCTTGTGGAACAAAGAAGGTTCGAAGAGGCAAGAAAAGTATTGGAGAAAGTAAAAGGGACTAAGAATGTTGATGCCGAATATCAAGATCTTGTTGAAGCCAGTGAAGAAGCACAGGCTATCACTAGCCCCTTTAGGACACTCCTGAAGAGGAAGTACAGACAGACCCCAACTTGTGATAGGAGCCTTGGGATTCCGACATTCCAGCAGCTAACTGGCAATAACTCCATCCTCTTTTATGCTCCTGTCATTTTCCAGAGTATTGGGTTTGTTTCTAATGCTCACTGTTTTCATCTTTTATCACCAATGGAGCTCTCCTCGTCACCACAGTCATCTCAATGTTTTTAGTCGACAAGTTTGGTAGAAGGAAATTCTTTCTGGAAGCTGCTTTTGAAATGATAATAAGTATTATTGTTTGTTTATGCTGCTGTCCTAGTTGTTTATGCTGATTAATTGCTTATTGGACCCTCTGGTTTGATCGATTTTCATATTGCTACTGTAGCTTTGGCTCTGGATTTTGGACATGGCAAAGAACTTTCTAAAAGCGTCAGTTACTTTCTTGTTATTGTGATATTCTTATTTGTGTTAGCTTATGGAAGATCTTGGGGTCCACTAAGATGGTTGGTTCCTAGAGAGCTCTTCTCATTGGAGATAAGATCAGTGGTTTACAATGTTCTACAATGTTCTTCCAAAACCAGTGGTTTTCAAAGAGGAGATAAATTTCCTCAAGTGGAACTTGCTTTGTTTTCGGCAAGAGGAAGAAGATAAACATACTTATGAAGATAATTAAGCCAACAAACAGCAAGAAGATCCCATATTTGAGGTGGCAAAGTGACATGAGAAACAACTATGCCACAAGTGCAGTGAAGATCGTGTTGACACACACCACTATACTCTGTGCTACTGATCTTATCTTCAATGGGAAGAGCTCTCTAGGAACCAACCATCCTAGTGGACCCCAAGATCTTCCATAAGCTAACACAAATAAGAATATCACAATAATAAGAAAGTAACTGACGCTTTTAGAAAGTTCTTTGCCATGTCCGAAATTCAGAGCCAAAGCTACAGCAGTAGCAATCTGAAAATCAACCAAACCAGAGGTCCAATAAGCAATTAATCAGCATAAACAACTAGGACAACAGCATAAACAAGCAATAATACTTACCATGCAGCATATCATTTCAAAACCAGAAAGAACTTCCTTCTACTAAACTTGTCGACTAAAAACATTGAGATGACTGTGGCGACGAGGAGAGTTCCATTGGTGATAAAAGATGAAAACAATGACGCATTAGAACCAAACCCAATACTCTAGAAAATGAGAGGAGCATAAAAGAGGATGGAGTTATTGCCAGTTAGCTGCTGGAATGCCGGAACCCCAAGGCTCCTATCACAAGTTGGGGTCTATACTTCCTCTTCAGGAGTGTCCTAAAGGTGCTAGTAACAGCATGTGCTTCTTCACTGGCTTCAACAAAGATCTTGATATTCGGCATCAACATTTTTAGTCTCTCTTACTTTCTCCAATACTTTTCTTGCCTCGTCGAACCTTCCTTGTTCCACAAGACTGTTAGGTATTTCGGCACAGAAAATACTTCCAACAAGCATCAGAAGTCCCGGAATAGCTGACAAGCCCAGCAAGATTCTTCGTCCATGGGGATGTATTTCGTCAGTAAAATAGTTGATGAGGTTTGCAACCAAGATTCCAAAACAGGTTGTGAACTGAAAGAGTTGGTTGACTGCTACTCGAATCCTTGCTAGAGCCATTTCAGAAAGATACAAGGGTACAACTTGGTTGCCAAAGCCAATGCCTCCTCCAAGAAGGACCCTGCCAATGATGAGCATTGCAATGTTCTATGCAGCTGCATTGAGTTTGGCAACTTAGTCGGGAATCTCTGAAGGAACGTGGCCAAGAAACCTAGCACGCTTCCCACTGCCATGAAGAATGCGAAGAGCGTGTTTGCTTGTCGGATTTTTTGTTGGTTCGCTGACGACAAGGTCACCAAAGAAGGCTCAACTGGGGACCTGGATCATGTTGATTGACGTGTCCAACATCAAGAACCCAATCATAAAGATGGCTGTGGTGTGTGGCCGAGGTTCCGTATAGGAGAGGGAGTCTTAAAAGGCGTAGCCGATGTCTGCGGAGAAGCTAATCATCAAAAGAGCTCTGGTGAGGGTAACGGCACCGGCAAGGATAAAAGGACGGTGGCGCCTGAGTTTACAAGTGCATCGTCTACTCTAGTAACGGAGGATGGGCTCGAGAACCAAGCTGAAAATGGGGCCGCCGAGCTAGACGAGAGAGATCCATCTTATCAGGTACTCCGAAAATCTAGTAGGTAGATATTAGCATTGATAGCTCTACAGCCGAGACAAAGTAGATTCCGCGGCGATGATGGCCACCATGACTAGCTTACAGACTAGTAGGGGTGGAAACAGGCCAGGCCAGGCCAGGCCAGGCTTTGCTCTTAACAGGCCTGACCTGTCATACAGTTGATTGGCCTGAGCCTGGCCTGCAGCCTGTTATAGGCTCTTTATAAAGTACTAGGCCTGGCCTGTTATTCAGCCTGGCCTGGCCTGAAGCCTGTTAAAAGGCTTGCTAATTTTTTTTTACAAAAATAAAAATATTATTTAAAAAATTATTTTTTAATAAAAATAGTTATATGTAATATGTCATATATTTAATATTTGTAAAAAATTTTAAACTTTTAACATATTTAAAATATATAAAAATATTTATAATAAAATATAATAGATTTAAAATATCTCATAATTTTGTTAATAATAAATTATTATTTATATATTTAATTATATTTTAACAGGCCCAGGCAGGCCTGACAAGCCTATAAGGCTAATTAGTAAGCCTGGGCCTGGCCTATTAATGTATTAAGGCTTTTAAAAGAGCCTGGGCCTGTACCTATTTTATAACAGGCCAGGCCAGGCCAGGCCAAACACAGGCCAGGCTGCAGGCCCCTGGCAGGCCGCCTGGCCTTTTTCCACCCCTACAGACTAGGCTTGGTTGCACCGGTGGTGACCCCAATTCCAGCTGCGCCGGTAGAGACCCTTATTCCGGCTGCGCCGGTGCAGACTCCGATACCAATTGCGCCAGTGAGCTCATGACTATGTAGTGTTACATTCGAGGGACGGAAAAAGTGATTGACAGATAGCGCATTAGAGGGATGCTAAGAGAGCGTTCAAGGGATGGAAAGTGTGTTTGACGGAGAGAGACAGAGGTGTTCGTGTTCTTCTTGTAAAACACTAATTGGATGGGAAAGGAGGTATACGGTGGTAACCTAAGGATGCAGCGTATAACATCAGTGTGTGGTATAGAGCTCAGGGTCTTTTGATAAATTGGGTGTTTATGGGTGTTATGTCTTTGGGTGTGGATCCCATTGGGTGTGCGCTTGGTAGCTCCAAGAACGTTTGGAAAATTCTCAATTTTATCCTTGATGGTGGCTTTTCATTCTCCATAGCAGTAAGCACGCTTCCTACTACCATAAAGAATGAGAAGAACACGTTTGCTAGTCTAGTTTTCGGTTCGTCAGTAGCGGCAAAGTCCCCAAAGAATGAGATATCTACTTGTCCTGGGTGCAGGACAGAGCCACACCTATCAAGAATAGTAGAAGAAGATGCAACCTTTCAAGTTTGGACGGAACTCATCGCACACTTCTGTTAGCCATTGCTATTTTCTAAATTTAATATATCCATTGACAAAATTAAACATCCAAATTTAATTGGCAAAAAGAGCAAAACAGAGTAAGCATAGTCCAAGAATCTATTGATGTCATCCCTAAACTCTTGGATATGTCTGGGTAAACTCATCCAATTCTTGGGAAAACCTAATTGTTCATAGTGATATTATTATTAAACTAAGAATCTAGGTAGCAAAAATAATGTAATTTTTATGTCCGCTAACAACACCTTAAAAGAATATTAATAGATGAATGAATTCTATTAATAATTTAAAGATAGGCAAATATTTCATCAAAAGAACAATATACATAAAAAAAAGTGCAAAAGAATAATATAAACATATAAAAGCAAATAAGTATAAGATAGAAATATCTTACGAGATCATGACGCAACAATTTGTTATATATGCACAATTTGCATTTAGTGTTCACCAAAGATCCGTAAATATTTTTTATCAATCTCCTTTAAGAGAAAAAACAAACAAACACCAATATTAACAATTAATAATAACTAACTATATTAGAATAAAACAGCAATACCTAATGATAGTAGTTTGTTTTAAGAGGACAAGAAAAAATAATTAGCATAAATTCTTTTGGAGCAGCTTGATTTTTTAGCCAAAAAACAAGAAGGAATAATCAACATAAATTTTTAGAAAACTTAATATTTAAAATAAAAGAATAATTTACCTAACATAAATAGTATACTTAACATACTGAATGTAAATCAAAAAAAGAAAAAGGAGAGAATGACTCACAAAGTATAATTTTGTAGATATACACTTACATTATCTACTATAAATGTAGACAGCTTAAATTAGTGGTAATTGTAAAATATAATTCCTTGATAAGATTCAAAGTTATCAATGACGAACTAATTAACAATTTTGGTGTAATACAATGGTCCTAATCCTAAAATTATAGCTATGACAATGACGTTTGTTAATGACAAAATGGATTAAATTGTTCCATTGCTAATAATCATTGCACGTTAGAAATTAACAAGTTTAGCACAATTCATTTAGCAACAACCAGAATCTATGAAACAGAAATCAGAATTGTAACAAACAAGAAACATAATTAAATCATTCAAAGACAGTAAATTTTCTGTTATTATTTGCTATTTCATTTTTAGAATTTTAGGAATAAAAAAGTGAGAATAGTTGTTTTCTAATTTTATCACCTATTTTTAATTTTTCTTCACAAAATTTTGAAAATAGAACGCCAAAGATAAAAATAAGAAACAAACACAAAAATCAAACTGGATATAATGTTGACTTCATCAAAACCAATAAGGTTGGAATACGATTTCACACGACAAAGAAGCATTCTCTTATAGAAGAGGAGGGTGGTCCTATCTGACTAGTGACTTCTTAAACCGATATTTTATTTTTCCTAAAGGTAAATATTTAAAGAATATATTTTGAATTAGTCTCTAATAAATTTTAACATATTTTAGTTTTTAATAAACTTTCATTACTTTACAAATTTAAAAAATTATTTTTATTATATTATAAATTTTATTATAATATAATTAGATTCCTGCAAATATTATTATAAAATACATTAATTTTTTCTATAAAGAGATTATTTCATCTCAAGAATCTTTAAAGTAATAAAAGTTTGTTGAGTATGCTTTAAAACTATCTAAGTAATTAGAGACTTTGTTGGTTTCTGTTGCGTGAAAAAAATGAGCAACAAAATTATTCATAGAGATAAGTAAATGGATATGAGAGCATGAAAAATATCGGTTTAATTTTTAGGTAGGGTTGGAAATGGTATTCTCTGTTTCTTAAATCTTAAGGTATTATTTTTTTCAAAAAAAAATTGATATTTGTAATGGTCATTTCTCACCTGGATAGGCTTGGGATCAAATGAAACAACCACTCCAGCAATCTGTGATCCTTTGAAAAAAGAAACATATAATTAAATAATATTAGTTATAACTGATTTTTGTTATATTAAACTAACTTCGTTATACTTAGTTAACAAAAAGATTTGGATATATAATATTATTTTACTTTCTTTTTTTTAG
>NC_029788.2:113103311-113111096 GCF_000816755.2 Arachis ipaensis | reverse complement strand
TATCATTTTAAATAAGAAAAACTAAAGAAAAAAAAAGCTGGTGATAAATGTTAAATAGATCTCTATAATTAAAAATAATTTTTTTCTCATTCTTTTTAAATTTTTTGTTTCTTTGCTTTTGTTTTTCTACTTATTTATAATATATTAAAGGTGAAACTAAATATTATTATCTTGAAAAACTAATACATAATATAAGTAAAAAATATTGCACATACATCTTAATAGTAAAGTTGACATATTTTTTTTTATTCAATATTTCCTTCGTTCATCTTTAATTTACTAATAATATTAGAACGATGCACAAAATTTATTATTTATTTTTTCTATAACCCCTTATTATTTATTTATTGTCAATTTCTAAGTTATTTCTTGACAAATTATACCCATAAAACTATCCATACCACTATTCTATATCATAATTTAGTTAACAAAAATTATGAAATTAGTTTTTTTCCAAAGACTTGTCATTAATTAATTAATTAAAAAATATTTCAATAAATTTATTTCTTTAGTTAATGAATATGAGATAAAATTAATTTATTGTGAAATTATATATTACCCTTAAAAATTTAGCGCAATAAATTTAATACTTATACTTTGAAATGTGTTTAGTCGATAAAACTAAAATATAAGTAATATTGTTTTTGCACAAATTTTTGTTAATACTATTACAGAGCAACTAAATTTAACTTATACTAATATTAAAATTGTCCTATTTATTGTTCTATTAATTTAAAGAAAAAATATATTTTTTTAACTCATTTTACATTCGATTAATTAAATTAAAAATATATTGTGACAATTCCAGTTAATATATCATATTTATTTTTTTCTAATAAAACAAATTAATAACACTTGCCTTACTAGTAGAGTATCATTTTCTATTAAGCAACTTTTTTTATTAAGCAAATATGTAAGCTCATTTTTTAGAAAAGAATAGAAATCTTACAACAAAATCAACAGCTTAACTCACTGAGTGATACAGTTTTAATATATATCTACTTAAACTAGCTTGAAGCTACTTTGAATAAAAAAGACATTTCAAGTCAAATAAACTATCCAAAGGATGTAACGGTTGCATGTCTACCATACAATTTCTTTGTGAATATCCACAAAAAAAATTTTTCTTAAATCTAGACCATTTGTATTTTTTTATATTAAATCTGGTTGGTTACAAACAATAAAATAGTCATATTTCAAAGAGTACACGAGAACAGGTGAAAAGCTTCCTATATTATAATTATACTTTTCATGTGTGGTTTCAAGAATTGAGATTCCTACCAGACAATTTTTTATTAATTTCTTCTAGTTCATAGTATCAAACACTTTGATTATTTATACAGTAGTTAAAAAAATTAAATCAAGAATTAATTACAAAATTGTTTATTCAAGTATGCTTTTTAAATAATTAAATATTATAAATGCTTTTTTATTGTACTCGATATTGTGTAAAAAATAAAAAAAAAAAGGTTGATAAACACTCATAAATTAAAATATATATGCGGTAGGTGAATGATGAATGTAATTTTTTATCATAGTCATATAGGTATTGACTATTAATGAAATAAATTAAGGAAAATTCAATCCACACATGAGTGGACAATTGGGTAAAGACAAAACAAATTACTAAGAGTTAGCAATTTGAGGTAACATAAAATGCAATAATAGATGCAAGCCTAGCTTAAATTGAGACAAACTCAAAGAGAAAGAAAAACAAAAAAGGGTTAAAAAAGTTCATAAAAAAAGGAGATTAAAAAAATTAAAAAAGAAAGGAAAAGAAAGTTGGATTACCTGTGGTCCAGGGAAGCCACCGGTGGCCAGGTCTTTCTGTAACAGTATATTCTTGCTCAATACCATACCTGCCACCAAATTGTTACTCATTTTTATTAGTAGATATATTATTTTATTCAACTTTTTTATATTTCTTGTCACTTAGTCGAGCAATTAGTAGATATATTATTTTATTCAAGTTATCCAATTTCTTTATGCCTTTAGATCCTTTGCTTTTTCGTTTCTAGTTATTCGTGAAACCTGTTGAACTATCTCTTAAAATCATATATGGGGTCTTTCATCATTGTAATTGTCGAGAAGAATTTTTTAACTTAATCTGTATAAGGATCCATCAACTTTATCTTACTGAATGAGGATCATATCTTATTTGAAAGACATCCCTTTATGGACCTTGTCATAAAAAGATGTTGAAAGTTTTTATTGGGATTGCTACTATAATTAGTCAGACATCCCTTTATGGACCTTGTCATAAAAAGATGTTGAAAGTTTTTATTGGGATTGCTACTATAATTAGTCAGACATCCCTTTATGGACCTTGTCATAAAAAGATGTTAAAAACCAATATAATCTTCTATTTCATTTACGTAGCATTTTTTATTATTAAAATTTTTTTCAGCACAATAATAAGCCATATCTAAAGAATGGAGTTTAATTAATAGTTTCTATTACTTTTTCATAAATTGAATTCCCATTCAAAAACCAATCTGCTTTTCTATGTTATTTACCTTGCAATTTGAGAAACACATTTTAGATATGGCTTTAGATATAGCTTCTCCAAGGTTGAAAATCATTTTGCACCATAATTATACATGGTTAAAGAATGAAGTTTAATTAATAGTTTTTTGTCCTTTGTACACCATTCTATAACTCGCGTTAACTATTATGAATAGGCTTCCCAAGCATCACACAAATGAGAAATAAACTCTAAAGAAAAGTGATATTTTGGATTACTTGACTATATCAATAGTCGTCGTCAATATGTAAATAGTCCTTGTAAATTAGAAACTCCCATTTAGGAGGTTAGTTGTATTTAATATAATGTCAAATTTGTGTTAACTTATAATCCATCACGTAAAAAATAAGTTCTAACATCAATTTCTCTGTGTTCCAATTTTGTAAGGTATTACTCATCATGGATTATGTTTAAGACATATATTTTCATACACCATAACATAATATTATAAATCATATATAATATAAGTCTCATTCAAAATATATTCACGATAATACATTGTTTTTTGGATATCATTGCACATAAGCAAGTCTTCTGATCCCCAAATATAAAACATCTTTCAAAACAAATAGTCTATGGTTAAACAAATACAATCAATATTAAATAGCTTTGTCAACTTTAGTTAATACTTAATTATCCGCCTCAGATGTTTGAGACTTTAGTTTTTTCCCTCCCTTTCGGGTGAACCTATTTGTTGAAAGCTGGCATTCTTCATCAACAACCGAACCATACTTCAAACTGCCGGCAATTCTTTTAGCTGGTGTTTTGTATTTGAGGCTTTCAACACAGTCTTCCATAGAATCCTACACAAAGACATGCATGACAGTTCATTTAGAATAATTTCAAAACCTAAATCACGTTTTTTTATATATTCAAAACATGTGCATATACTTACCACAGTAAGCTGAGGATCATTATCATTCTTAAGATTAACAACATGTCCGGACATCTCCAGCGTGTTGCTACCTCTATTCTCCTATTTAAAGTGAAACCCTACTCGTAATTAGATATTAATGTACATTTTGATAAAAAAATATAATTGTATGGTCTGGAAAAACATCAACTTATTAAAGTGGAATAGGTATACACGTACAGTGATGTTCATAGATGTGCTAACGTCCATTTGCTGAGGCTTGTTCTTTGCAACTGTTTCTTCATCATCACACACTTTCATGACTGTGTAAATCTGATCATAGTGTTTTATGTTACCACTTTTCACATTGATTTTGAAAAGCACCATTCTATCCATCATGTTGTCTAGACTTTTAGGGTATTCATCCTCTTTAGCATCCTGAAATCCCAATCAATAATTAGATGTATTTGTGTGTATATAATTTATAATATTTTGAAAAACAAAATTATAACTTTAATCCCTAATAGTATAAGGATTTGGTGTGCTATATACATCCTCTTCTACAATTTTTTCAGCTGCTTTCCCACACAGCTGGTTGGTTTCTCTGTCCCACAACAACAATGTAATGCTTCCGGTACCATCAAAGACCATGACCTCAACCTTATATCTGTTGTTTCACGTGATAATAGCAATAATAGTTTTAGTACAGAGATCACAAATATCAAGTAAAATGAAGATGCTAATTGTTAATAATCACTCAAATTAAGAACACACACCTGAGTGCTGCACAACCATGGGTGTGGCCACACTTTGCACATTCGTACCTATTCCCAATAGGAGTTTCCACTTTTTTTGGACATCGCCTGCATGCTTTATAAAACCAATCATCCTTCCCAGCATTGATTGAGACAATAGTACCTGCAATCCAGGTTGGCCCCTCCTGGGAAGCATTACACACATTAAGACCTTTTACCTAATAGCTCATCTGATTTTTGAAACAGCATTAAAATTCATAATTACAATAACTTTTACCTCAACAGACTTTAGGTCTCCTACCAGGTTGAGAAGTAGTGGAGAGTTTCAGGTCTCCCGCCAGGATTGTTTAATGACAAAAAGTGGATATTTGAATTATATATATGACTGGTTTACTTCATGTGCATTGTAATGTCAGATTTACCCATTGTATGTTGCTTAAATTTCTTACTTACCCTGCATGCCACTTGTCATTCAAGAAACTGCTACACGTGTCGAGCATAGAACCATTACTTGTCTCCTATTATATATTAATAGATGTAGGATATTCTATTAATTGTTTAATTTTGATTTTATGATAAAATTATAAAATTAAATAAAAAAAATTTTTAGATTTAAATAGGATTTTTTTTTTTTTTGGACTTGTGTTTGTCTTATTTCGTTCACTTCAAATAATATAATGCAAATGGCGGGGTTGAGATAATGAGATATATATTCCATATTCTATATTTAGCAAGATTCTCTTTTCTGTAGGTTCTAGCTAAATGATGATAATTGATCATGGACTAACAGCACGCTAACCCACCAAGAAACAAAAGCACCGACATGATAGTGATTTGATATTAACAAGTGAACTGAAGGATATTAAGCTGCGTTTGTTTATAAGAATAGGACATCACAAGATACTAAAAATAGAATAGGATAAGATATTAATAGATAGAGATATAAAATTTTGTGTTTTTATATTTTATTTAGTGATAAACTAAAATAAATTATAAAAATTTAATTTATTTTATTTTTTTTATTTAAAAAATTTGAGATGAAAAATATAATAATAAAAAATATAATTATAAAAAATTAACAAGAATAAAAATAATAAAAAAAATAAAAAATAAGTTGTATCTTTTGTTAATGTCTCCGTATCCTTCCTGTAATAATAGACACAAAATACACTAATTCAATGTTTCTGGACATATTATTTCTATTTATGTCTCATCTGTCAAACACAATTTTATGTCTCCATCTTAATCTAATCCTTTAATAAAATAACACATGTAAGTGTATGTTAATATTCAAATCGACAGATATCCATATCATGAAATCATTTATTATTATTATTACTGTTGTGTCCAGATCCCCTCAAATAAAGCAAGTTGGTTTCATTGGTAGTAAAGCTTATTAGAGATTCTGAGAATACATGCATGGTCCCCTCAATTTTATTTTATTTAAAAAAAAAACTCCATATGTATAGAAATATTATCATATAAGTATAATTAATAAGTATGAGTATAAATATAAAAAAAGATGACATTACAATTGAACATTATTATATATTTGATAGCTGCGTTTTGTGCTAATTGAAGAAAGTGCAAATCTCGTGACTCACTAGATAGCTTAATTTGGAGTCCAAAATAATTATGAAGTCAGTATCACCTACCTTGTTTCCTTTGCTTATGAACAGTATAGTTTAGGAGCTTCTTCATTGTTCTTTTTTTTTTTTTTTACTGAGTTTCTCTTTTAGATTTATGTTCACAAAAACAAAAAGATTAATAAACCTTTATGTTAAGATTTATGTTCAACTGCAAACATTTTTATATACTTTCAAGTTTCATAAAAAATGCACCTCAAAGACACCATACCATATAAAACATTCAAACAAAAAAAAAAAGAATTAAATTGTGACTTTCGTATGAAATTAGGATTATCTTAGATGAAAAAAAATATTTGAATTTTTAAAGAACCAATATAGATGATGAAATTGACATTATTAATGTGGGAGCTCTTTTATAAATATATCAAAAAAAAAAAAAAAAGAATTAAATTGTGACTTTCGTATGAAATTAGGATTATCTTAGATGAAAAAAAATATTTGAATTTTTAAAGAACCAATATAGATGATGAAATTGACATTATTAATGTGGGAGCTCTTTTATAAATATAGATTTTTAACATCTTTATTGTATAAAATTATAAACCCAATTTTTATCATTAAGAGTGATTGATTTGTTGATTAATTTTTAGTTTGTACATAATATTTTTATTATAATATATGTATTTGATAATTGAAATCGTTAAAGGGATAATAAATGTTTTTCTTTGTATTTCTCATCTTTTTCAAAAAATGTGGATCTGATGGTAGAAATGTTTTTATCATCTCTATTGTCTTCACATTTATATGTATTGAAGGAAATAGTGTTTTTGAAAGAAAAGAAAATTTCCTATGCTCACTTTCCTTTTTTGTGTTTTAAAGTTTGGGGGTTCCTGAATTTTCCTTATTAACATTTTGAGCAGCAAAGCCCATACCAATGACCTAACTTGTTCATGTTATTGTGTCGGCTGATACTTCTTATTGTGAATAATTCTCTCCACATTCAAATCCAAAATCACTTGGACTTTCAGGACTTAGAAATAGTATATATTTATTAACATGGTAGACTAGGTAGTAGTTCTTCCAGTTCTAGATATAACGTCCTAATTAAATTCCTAATTGATTTAATGAAATTAAAGTCATTTTCACATTTCAGATTCTATTAATTATTTTTCTTTCTCATTCATATAAAATATATATTAAAATATAAAATTTATATTAAAAATTGAAAAAGTCTAGAGGACTAACAATTTTGTTAAAATTTAGCCAGCACTTAACTATCAAAAGTAAAATGAGTAATCCTCCACCATTGGATATTCCACCGTTAAACACATTTATGATAGCTAATTAATGGCTATATATCATAATTTTTGTTGATCCCCTAACACTCCTCTTAAAAATACACAAAACAATATATATAATAATTACTTTAATAACTGATTTTTTATAAAAACACAAAACTTTGTTTATGGTCCTATAACAAATAATAAGTGCAAGTACAAGTACAAGTACAACCTTAACCGTAGTTTAAAAATTACGCAAGGATCTATTGTTGTGCTGTGTGGGGACCAATCACCCTACCACTTCACACTTCACACTTCACATATCCCCAATATGCCCTGCATTCTCATTTCATTACACACATTATTCATCATCATCACTTACCATCGTATTCATTTCATTTTCATTAAAGAATAATATATCATGTACGTACAACATACAATCTAATCAAAGCTACTTAACTCCTCCTTCCAAATAAAATAAGGTGCCTAAATATTATTATAAACTACGTAGGATATGTATTCTATAAACCATGCATGTACATGCACCTTTATATATTATATATCATCACTTTAGAATAATTTAGATATATGTAATCAATGTATAGGAAAAGTATTCTAGAGTGTAGACATTATAATTAACTATAAAGCACGAATAATTAGACACGATATTTATTGGTATTTATTCGATATATGTGTCTATTGTATCTAATCGTATCTTAATAAAAAATAAAAAATTATTTTTTATACATATTTAAATATACTTAAATATTATCACATGCCACTA
>NC_029788.2:113097416-113101649 GCF_000816755.2 Arachis ipaensis | reverse complement strand
GTTTTTATTATTTTATCTTATATTATATTTAGTTGTTCTTATCTTATATTTATTTGTTTTTATCTTTTTTAGGCCAATACTCTATATATATTTAATTTTACATTAATAATATAATTCAATTCAATCAATCAAAAAATACAATCTTACAAAATATAATATTCTTCCTCGCTCTCTTCTTTTCTTATTATTTCACAATTTTATCATTGAGCTTTAGTAGTTTAGCAGATTTTTGCTTACCTGATTAAGAAGACGTGTTAGTGAAGGAGAAAGAGGAGGAAACATCCTCGCATGTTCTAAAAGCTGTTATTAATAGAAACAGAAACTTAAACTTGTCTTTCATACTAAACTAACCAATACAAGCATTGCAATAAGCACTAAGCAGTCGAAGTAGTTTAGTCATTAGTTAGAATCTGCAACGAACTATATGGGTTGTTTTTGTTTCGGTGGTGGTGGAAAGAAGAATGCTCAAGAGAAAGTAGATAATAAGAGAGATGCACGTACAACAAAAACTGCAACTACAACTAATTCCACTACTGCTCCAAAACCTAAATCTCATACAAGCGGTAGCCGCGGAACCAAATACGGTGGCTTAGTTATTATGACAGCTTCTGCTTACGGTGGAGGTCATGGCGGTGGTGGTGGAGGTTGTGGTGGTGGCGGCGGTGGAGGAGGTTGTGGCGGAGGAGGTTGTGGTGGTGGCTGCGGTGGTTGTTGAAGTTTTATTTTGAATAGGTGAGGTTAGGCTAGTCCGCCGGCGGCTATGGTACCGTATGGCCGACGGAGAACGTGGGTTTCAGTAGCTGATAGGGTTCAGTATGGGTCTGTGTCTGTCTTTCATTTTTTCTGTCTCTGTATTTTGAAATTGGTTTCAAACTTCCTTTGCTAGCAAAGGAATACCAAACTATATATTTATGTTTGATGCGTCAAGCATAAGAGTCTTAGTATGGATATGAGGTGTTATAATATTTAAGATATAGTATAGTATATAGTCTGTATACACTTTAATAATTTGAATGAAAAATATATCCCTTCAAACTTCAAAGTACCATGGTTTTCTGTTGGTTATATTAATGAAGGAATTATTAAATTGACAAGTTTATATGAAATTAGTGTTAATTTATGCGGTTTTAAAAATTGTATAATTAAAATTGGTTAAATTATTCTACTAATTTTAATAAAGATTATATCCTAATGTCAGGAATATATGAAAAATTAAGCATAATTTAATTATATTGTTAATTTTGGTGTCCTGAAAGATCAACCCAATTAGAAGTAACAAACATGTATTAAAAAGATGAGATGAATCAAATGGCAAGCTAATTTACAATTTTACAATAAAAAATATCCCAAAGCTATAGTTGAAACTGAAGAACACAGCAAAGTACTAGGTAAAACTTCTGTTTACCTAAAGCTGAAGACATACTAGTGACCTCATATACATTAGTCCAAGAGAAGGGCAAATCTTTCCTGATAATATGTGGATTATGTCCATCAACACATGTGCTTGTGTGAGAGCATGAATGCACCTATTAAGGGGAATAAATAAAAGTACTAGCATTATCGAAACATAAGAATGCCGCTAAGGGGTCAATTGAACAACAATGTTCTCTCACAAATAGTACAGTTGTCTGCAACATATTTGTGCTCAGCAGTTCAGCTTAAAAGCTTCAACACAAGAAGTAAAATAAAGTTACCAGACTTCACTCCACAGGAATGCATTGAAGGGGACACTAGTAGTCTCATGCACAAACAGAGAGCTCAGGGATGTCAAAACATTTCACATTACAAAGACTACAACAGCATAAAAATCAAGTAATGTACATGAAAGAAAACATACTCAACAGCTGATTAGAATGTAAGCAAACTAAGAAATGCCATATACCTTACGAGGGAATGCGTTACTCTTAATAATTTATACAACTTTGATATTTTCCTTAATTGCATAGAAAGAGGATTTGGTATCCTTTATTCAAACACCCCCTCTCAAGGATAATCTTAACAAGCCAAAAAAAAGCAGTTGTGCAAATTAGAAGGAATATATAATTTAGAAGGTTGGTCAAACTGAAGGACAGAAGAAATATAGCAAATAGCAATTGAGATTAGCATTTATTTTGCCATTTCCTTTTCATTGGCCTCATACAACAAATAGTATGCAGTTGTGCAAAGATGAAATAACAACTATTCTTTTCCGAGAAATCAACAATCTCAGCTTTTTCAATATCACTTGGTAAAAAGCAATTTTCCTGAATTCAGCTAGATAAAAGTAGGAAATGTTTACCCAAAGGGAGCTCCATCCAGATCAGTTGAGATAGTACTGCAAAGAATCAAAGAAATGCGCTTAAGAAATATAATTTGAACTTTAGACTTCGAAACCAAACAGTTAAATGATAGAGAACTGACTAGACATAAGGCAATTTCCTTGATCTCAGTGTGAAAATGGTCAAGTATTTTGAGGTATCATCATAAATTTTTTCATCAATGTAAAAGACGATGACATATGAGAGACCTGAACCAAAACGTCATCGATTTTCAATTTAAGATGGTCAATGCACATATGTTTGTCATTACTCATAAGTGATTGCACATAAAAAACAGAAACTCAACAATAATTATACTTTACAATAAAGCATATACCAACACAAAAGGGTGTAATAAATCATATAGAGTATGAGATAAAAGAAATAATTAATCAGAGAATCACAAAAACCTTATTTGGACATTCCTCCTAGGAACTTGTTTAGTGTGGCAAGCAATGCAATGAGGGATATTGAAAGGGTATCCTGTGAAACCAAGCCAATTTCTGATCTATGTAGAGCCTGAATTGTATTGTAAAGGGTGGCAAGAAAGTTGAAACTTTTAGTGCAAGCTAAAGAGGAGGATCACAAATTCACCACACTCACTACACTATAGCATTATTTAAGGAAACAATAAAGATTGATTGAATAGAACAATATAGAGAATATTAATAACAACGCCAATTCCCGATAATACCCTTTAGCAATAAACATTGCAACTAATAAGGGGCACTCCGGACACTCTATCTGCGACCCATTCAGGCCCTGCCGGGATTCATTGTATCCCCTCCTATCTCATTTATTGATTCTGATCCCTCAATCTTTTCTGTTTCACCCCCTATCTCATTTCAACTAATAATTAAATATTTTTAATTTTTAGTGTCTTTAGTAAATTTTTAATAGTAAAATTAAAAAAAACTAAAAAAATAAAAATAAAANNNAAAGTGTTTGGATTTGTTTCTACTAGAAATAGAGGTAGTTAAAGAGAAAAAAAATTTGCAAAAGAATTAAGATTATAAATTTATTCTCCTATATTTAAAAAAATAGAACTATTGGGTGGCCACATTAATTTTGTAACAATATATAGCTAAACATCTCCAAACATGTTTTCTTTCTTATCTTACGCGATTAGTTTTTAGTGTATCTTTTTCTTCTTCTACATCTTTTTCCTCCAACTTCCTCTTCTAATCTACTGTGTTTTTTCCTTCTTCTCTTGGGTGGATCTTCTATTCTTCTTCTACGTTTTCTCCTGCAACGAACTATATGGATTGTTTTTGTTTCGGTGGTGGTGGAAAGAAGAATGCTAAAGAGAAAGTAGATAAGAAGAGAGATGCACGTGCAACAAAAACTGCAACTACAACTAATTCCACTACTGCTCCAAAACCAAAATCTCATACAAGCGATAGCCGCGGAATCAAAGACGGTGGCGTAGTTATTATGACAGCTTCTGCTTGCGGTGGAGGTCATGGCGGTGGTGGTGGAGGTTGTGGTGGTGGCGGCGGTGGAGGAGGTTGTGGCAGAGGAGGTTGTGGTGGTGGCTGCGGTGGTTGTTGAAGTTTTATTTTGAATAGGTGAGGTTAGGCTAGTCCAGCGGCTATGGAGAACGTGGGTTTCAGTAGCTGATAGGGTTCAGTAGCTGATAATATTTAATTTAATTTTTTATTTGTAAGCGAATTTTAATTTAATGCTGAAGTTTAATCAACTCTATTTACTCTTTAAATTTTGTGAATTAAATTCACATTAGTCCTTAGACTAATTTTTCGTGTACAAACTTAATAGAAAGTTGAGTAGAATGTAAGTGATATTTATTAAATTGTTTTTTTCTTAAACAAATGATTTCACATTAATTTTGGACTATTTTAATGATATTATTTTATAAATTTTAACATAGCATTTAATTGTCTATGTCGCATTTTATTAATTTTTTTTACTAGAAATT
>NC_029788.2:113032471-113097344 GCF_000816755.2 Arachis ipaensis | reverse complement strand
ATTTAGAATCTAAAAAAATAATTAAAATTTTATTAACTAAATTAAAACACAGATACAAATAAGAGACCAAATTAAATATTAATTCGTAAAAAAATTAAAAAAAAATGTATCATATATAATATCCAAAAAAAATAAGTACGTGCACTTGCACTCTTTTTAGGAATATCTGCATAAGTATCAACGTAAGTTCCAAAATACCCAAGTTAAATAACATTATATGCTTAGTTTATTTTTTTCTTTCTGTGTATTTTGAAATTGGTTTCAAACTTCCTTTGCTACCAAACTATTTATGTTTGATGCATCAATCATAAGAATCTTAGTAAGGATATGTGGTGTTATAATGTTTAAGATAAAGTATAGTATATACTTTTGTATACACTTTAATAATTTGAATGAAAAATATATCCCTTTAAACTTATAGCTTCTGCCGCCGTCATCGTCCATTGCGCTCAGGAGCCACCGCCACAGGGAGTAAGAAACTGCCTTCGTTCGCCGCGTTGTCGTCCTGCTCCAAGTCTCCCCCTGTTCCCTCTCATGGTCTCACCAATCGCAGCTTCTTCCTTCTTTTAATTAGCCCGCTTTATATGGCTGTCCGTGGTAGCTTCGTGTATTGTGGTAACTAAGAATATTATAGTTCCACTTCGATATGATGTGTTGGTTGCATGATGATGCGGAATTACATAGATACGAATTTTGTCTCACAATAGCATTTTCAAATTAAAATAAAATGATTACAATTAAATCAAGAATTAAGAATATCTAATTACTAGTCATTAGAAACTTTAGACTTTGGATTTTGAACAATTTTCTATTAACTAAGCCAGTGATAGTGACCCTTTAATTTCTTTCATCTATCAAGGAGTTTACTTGGAACTATTATTTGACGGTAAAACTCACTTGTAGTCGACTTTACATTAAGTTATTTTTGGATAGATGACAAGTGTTACTATTTGCACAAAATTCATCTGTCACATTAACTAAACTCATTTATTTACGTAAAATTTATTTATAGACTGTAAACTTATTTATGTTTTAATACGATTTAAATTGTATTAGTATATTTTTATTTTTTAATCAATTTAATTTTATTTAAATAACTATAATTTTAAATTATAAAATTTATATTAATTTATAATTTAAAATTTAAATAGATATAATTTAAATTAATAATTTATAAAATTGTATATATTCGTATTATTATACTCATATAACTAATTATATTTATTCGATTTTTTTAAAAAAATAACGGTTGTTAATGGGTATCAGTGTACCAGTCAAATACATTGGTACATATAAAAACTAATGCATGCAAGTTAAAAAATATCTCATCTGGTTGCTAACTTGAGGAACATTATACAGAAAATATCTTGTGACAAAATATTCTCAACACACACTCTCTCTTTTTCTATCCTCCAATTTTGATAGACACTATAAAATTGGTGATATAATAAATTCATTTTAAATTTCAGCAATATAGGGGTTTGAAGTATGATTTTTTTTAAGCAGCTTATTATTACCCTCCATCTTTTATATTTATACCGATAGCGCATATATTTTGTGCTGCATATTTATTTCTCTTTTGTTCCACCACAAACGTCCACAACAATAACGATGCATACTTTCATGATCAAAAAGAAAAAAAAAACATTTTCCGGTAAAATAAAACAAAGATGATAAATACAATGGGGCCTCAAAATGATAATGCATATTTTTTAGGTGATTTTAGTAGGCCAAATACAATGAAATAATGAAATAAAGGTCAACCGCGGCTTACAATGTGGCCTCAAAGAATAATTAGGACTAACCTAAGTATGCAAAAAAAATATTATGGGTTGACTCGTTTATTTTTTTTTCTAACAATACAAAAAAATAAAATAAATAGACCGTTCCATTTAATTTATATTTTTCAGTTCATTTAGTTTTAAAATTTAATTTTAGAGACAAAATTATTAGTTGTAACAAAATTAAATTTGAAGTTTGAAAATCAGTTAGGAAATGAGTTTAGAATTTTGAAATTTTGGATAGGAACTTGGTAACCACCCTCAGTTTGAAATTTAAAATATCCCAACCACCCCATCCCCAAATGTATATAAATAGGGGAGCACCATAGGAAGAAAATCACTTCTCTCAAACACTTATCCTCTCCCTTCTCTCTCTACAAAGAAATAACATTCTGTGGGCAAATACAAGAGGCAAGCTCAAAGAAGCGTTAGAAAAGAAGGTAGGGAATTATGCCTTTCTTACTTATGTTGGCATGTAGTATGCTTTATTTTGTTTTCTTCCATCCATGCATGGCTACCACCTTTCATGTATTTTATGGCATGAATTATTCTTTGCTTATCTCTCATCTACATTGAGCATGATTATCTATTTCGTCAATTATACCCTCTTGAATCCATTAATATGTATCCCATACCTTTTCTATGTGCATTTACATGACCCTTTAATCACTATTCCTTTTATGTTGAGAGTATATGCCCCTTTATAACGTTTTATTAAATTATTTAACATTTCCTAATTTTACTATGTGCCCTTACATGACTTTTGATACCGTTACATTATTATTATTCCTTTTATGTTGAGAGTACATGCCCCTTTACAACGTTTTATTAAATTATTTAACATTCCCTAATTTTACTATGTGCCCTTACATGACCTTTGATACCGTTACATTATGGAACCCTATTTTATTATACGCAACTAAATGACCCCTTATATCATTATTGCTCCTTTATTTTAAAGATCAAGGGTACATACTTCTTATAATATCTAATCCAAGTATTTCAAATACTCACTTTCTTACTATATGCACTTAGATTATACTTTTTACATTATATCATTAATATCTTCTTAGGGCCAAGAGTACATGCCTTCTTATGTCTTGTTCAACATTTAGGTATATGTGTGATCTCTTACATGGTTATATTATTATTTATAATATTTTAATTCAATTATTTAAATTACCCTATTTCATCATGTGCATCCATGTAACCTATTATACCAGTATGTTATCATCATTCCCTTAAAGTCAAGAGTACATGCTTTCTCAAATATTTTATTTAAAAATTTAATCCTATGTGCATCTATGTGATCTCTTCTATCATTATTCATTTAAAGTCAAGAGTACATGTTTTTCTTCAAAATATTTAATATTCTTATAATGTGCACTTATATGATTTTTCCCTTGTGTACGTTTAAAACAACCTAAATGTAAATTAAACTGAGGGAATGATCCTTCGGTAAGGGAAGGTGACCCCCAAAGACAAGATATCGAGATGATCCCTCAGTAAGGGAGGGTGATCGATCGAGATGATCCTTCGGTAAGGGAAGGTGATCGAAAAATGTTTGGGATAAGAACCTTCGGTAAGGGAAGGGGACTATCCCATCAATTTTATATAATAATATATCTTTTTATATGACTCTCTTCTTGTGTATGTCTAAATAACCTTGATTGTAAATTAAACTAAGGGAATGATCCTTCGGTAAGGGAAGGTGACCCCCAAAGACAAGATATCGATATGATCCTTCGGTAAAGGAAGGTGATCGAAAAACATTTGGGATAAGAACCTTCGGTAAGGGAAGGGGACTATCCCATCAATTTTATATAATAATATATCTTTTTATATGACTCTCTTCTTGTGTATGTCTAAATAACCTTGAGTGTAAATTAAATTGAGGGAATGATCCTTCGGTAAGGGAAGGTGACCCCCAAAGACAAGATATCGATATGATCCTTCGGTAAGGGAAGGTGATCGATCGAGATGATCTTTCGGTAAGGGAAGGTGATCGCCAAAACGTTTGGGATAAGAACCTTCGGTAAGGAAAGGGGACTCCCACTTATACCGGTTTGAGTTCAATACCCTCCATATAAGTTATAAATTAAGAAAGAAAGAAGGCACGAATGAAAGCTTGAGTTCTATGTTTTCCTTAGATTTAATTATGATTATGTTGATGTTATCCTTCTATTTTCCTATATGTTTTCCCTTTCTTTTACACACATGTTTTACAAAAAAGAAGATGCATATTACATGCCATGTTATACGCTTGTTTTTAAAATCCCGCACGTGGGCTGGAGATGGATATGGAGGTGTTACATAGCACTCCTACTGAGACGTTAGGTTCTCATTCCCTTTCTTTTCCCATACTATCTCCAGAGGAACATGGCATAGCGGATAGAGACGACGCAGTGCCCCCCGAGGGTAACTTCTGAGTATGACCCCTCGAAGCACGCGTGGGTAGTCGCGACCACTACTACCATACTCCAAACTATCTACTTAGGTCGAGAACTCGTGGAAGAAGAACCCCAGCTGCCCGTCATAACCTTCCTAGATAGGGACGCTTCAACATCTAGGAAGCGGTCATCCAAGGTGGTACACCTTGAGTCCGACCCCGAGACCGAAGAAGAGAAATCCGACAACCCTGGCCAGAAGGAAGACACTATGGAGGAGGACCCAGAGGAGAAGTTGAACCCTTGTGGAGGCCCAAAGGTGGAATACGTGCCCTACTCCCCCATTTCGGCACCCCGTCGAGTTTTGGTTCATCCCACGCAATGGAACCAGGTCTTCACTGCGCGAAAGGGTGTTGGAGGGAGACCCCTGGTACCTCGATTCGTGAATAACTAAAGACTCCTGATCAAGGATAGGATAGGATGCAAGTAGGGAAGCCTCTTCGACGAGATTAGTTTAGGTCGTAGTTAGCTTCTTTTCCTGTTTTAGTTCCCTATAAGTATTTTGAAACGTACTCATGGTTAGGATGTTTATTTCACTCTAATTCAAATTCCAACGTTTTAGCACTACTCGTTTTCCGCTCTACACGTATTTACTCCTGCCTCGCGTAACGATTTAGTCATTTCTTTGCTTAATCAAGTGTGGCACCTTATTTTAAAAACCTCCACGATAGTATAAGAACTTAGGGTGTTACATTAGTCTAATGAGTTTAGTTCATTTTAACGACCTAGCAATAGGTATTAAATAGAGTAGGATGGAATCGTTTAAATTTCACCCTAATTCTGCTTGCAAATTAAATTTTTTTTTAAAACTCAATTTTATCTTATTTACGAATTGAAAATCTCTTAACTCTAATTCTATCTGTACTCTAGAAGATATTTTTTACTAAATAAACTGATTTTTGAGGGTAAGAGAATTTGTCACCAACAAATTTTAGAGACAGCTAGTAAATTAGGTAGCGTTTGTTTTGAGGTACTGAGACAGAGACTGAGAGACTGAGATTCAGTATCGTGTTTGTTGGTTCAGAGACTGGTACTAAAATTTATGTTTCTGTCTCCAAAATTTCAGTATTTCAGTACCTCCAAAAAGTAGGGACACAGGAGACTAAAATTTTTAGAGATAGAGACTAAAACTTTAATAACATTTTATACCTAAAATACTCTTATTTTAATTAATTAATTCCAATTTTATCCTTTGTGCAAATTAAATTAGAGTTTCATTCTTATTTCAATTCCTGTCTCATATTTTGCACCAAACAGAATACTGAGATTTATTTCAATCTCTGTCTCTTAGTCTTTGTCTCTCAGTCTCAGTCTTTCCATCTCTGTCTCTCCACCAAACGCTACCTTAGAGAATGACTTTCAAGCACGGAAAAGAGAAGAAAGATGAAGCGCCTAAAAAATATTTTCTTTCTTTTTTTATGTGTAGGAAAGACTACATTATCTTGCAAAATAATGAATGAGAATTACAATGTTATCTGATAATAATAGTATTAATATAAAATTAAATAAATATATATATTTTTTCTTTTGCAAATAGCATATAGCTAATTGAAGTTTGGAGTTGTTTCATTCATTATATGTTTTGGTGGTCGATGCATGTCTATGATATTGAGCATCGACGTAGTGAAAGGTAACAAGTTGTTTGTTCATCATCTATGGCATACCTGAAATCAAGATGCAAAAATGGAAGTATTATTATTAGTTTATGTATGCTTTTGCTGTGCTTGGATTCTGTGGAGTCCAACGATGGCGATGGTGAAGGTGCATACAAATGTCATGGGCTTTCTAAAAAGGTAAAAAAGATGACCAATTCATTTGGTGAGAAATTAGGATTTTATTACGAGATAAATAAGAGAACTTTGATTTATGAATTCATGCCAAATGACTCTTTAGATAAATTTATCGATGAAAAAGCATCAAAATTATATTGGAGCAAACTCTACCAAATTATAATTAGTATTACTATGAGAATTAGAATATTTACGTTGGGATGTAATATTAAGATTTTATATTTTGATATTAAATTTTAAAATATTCTTTTGAATATAGATTTCGTCCTAAAATAGTTAATTTTGGATTAGTTAAAATATACATAAAAAAAGAGAGTATTGTATTTCTACAGTATGCAAGAGGAACAGCAAGATATGTTGCACACTTGTACCAAAAGTATATAATCAAATATACCGTGGAATTTTTTTGGTTTCTCAAAAATATAATGTGTACAGTTATGGAAAGTTGATTCTTGAAGTAATCGAATAAAAAGAGAATTATAATGGTAAAAATACACCTATCAATAAAATATACTTTACAGAGTGAATTTACAAGGAACTGAAGAAAGATAATTTTTCAACAAGATGCCTGACAAACACAGAGAATAAAAATGATTTAGTAAATAAGATTATTTTGGTAAGCATGTGATATATACAAAAAAATCTATTAGACATCCATGAAAATAGTGATTGAAACGTTAGAAGGACGACTTGATTCTATCCCACTTTCTCCGAAGCCAATGTGATTTTTTTCCCAAGGATCAAAGTTGCAATCTCCAGAAATAATTTATGACAATACACATGAGGCAGATTCATCAACTTTAGTGCAAAATGAATCCATCAATCCAAATGAGTTTGCCTAAGGTAACAAAATTTATGTAATTGTTGTGTAACATATTTCTCATTATATTCTTGACACCACTCTTGTACGGTATCTCTTTTTCTCAAATGGTATGTTTTGTGGAGCTATAACAACTTGTTGACGTGAGAAAAGTGAAGCTTCTCATGAGCAGTGTGTTTTGCTTTCTTGATGCCTTGCTATATAAGTAATATGTAATAATCGTTTCTTTCGTTTTCTTTTCTTCTTCTTGTTTTTACTTCAACTACAAGAATCAAATCTCTGTCTCACTGTGCAATCTGTCACAAAGAGAACTTTAATATAGTTTGTTTTAGTTTGATTTTGATTTTACATCATTGATATATACTCAAATTTCTTCATATAATACGTAAAATGAATAATATTACAATTTTATTCTGTATTTAAATCAAGTAAACTATCCGAAACATTACTAATATTTTCTCTTTCATTGAACGCATTTAACAATTTTATTGTATCTTACAGATTATGTCTTGAAAAGTCGAAAAAAAATATTTGAGTCATTGCTATCTTATACTCTAGTTTTTCTATTCAATTTTTCTATGATGGCTACTCTGCTTGTTATGTAAAAATAATGTTTAATGATATCTTAAAAAATTACCAAAATAGGTTGAATATTTGAATTCCTATATATTCTTATTACATATACTCTATATGTAAGTCAAATTAAACTCTACAATACGTTTATAAGTCTCACTTACTATCCTTTTCTTTGAAATTTCATATCTTGCAGTATCCCTTTAATCTTGTTTAACTATCTTATTCATTTTGCCAAGTTAATTAAACACAAACACTACGATCCTCAGCTATTTGCACTTAATGATCCTCTTGATAATGATTCAGATTCCTCCTTACTTAAGCCCCAATGATGATAACCATACAAGTTGTGCTAATACTCGCTATGATTGTGGGAAGATTAAACTGAAAGGTTTTATAGAACCACTTAAAAGATTCAGAGAAAGAAAAAAATAGTAAGCTCAGCTCTATGAGAAAGAGCAGTGATAGGTTTGGAAGGAAAAGAAAAATTAAAATAGAGACAAAAACTAGTAAAGAGAGTGTAATCAAGTTTCATTTTATTTCAGAATCACATACTTGCTAAGCCAAGTTTGCTATACATATATATACATGGCTAGTGACTATTGAAGCTCAAGACTTATCAAAAAGGACGCTAGTCACTAATCAAGAAAGACAGCAATACAAAGAAAGACAACAATGCAGTTTTACACACTGCTCTTGTACACTATTACTCTCTATCCTTAATACCACTAAGACTGCTACTTCCATATTGCTAATTGATGAAGTGTTTAAACTGCATAGCTATAAGCATTTCACAAGATTATTATGTATTATCTAAGTATTAATCTTGTCTTTAATTTTACCATGTCTAAGTTATTGATCTTTTACATTTTAGGATCATCTTCAAAGTGGAACTGGCGGCTTTTTAAGACTGTTGTAGGTAAACACTAAAGTTAATTAAATTTCTCTTTATAATTATTATCATCATCTCAGGGGGATAATGTTGTGTACAAAGGGAAGTTATCTGATGGTCATCTTGTTGCAGTGAAAGTGATAAATGAATGAAAAAGGGAGTGAAAAAGAATTCATAAATGAAATTGCTAGTATTAATAGAATATTTCATGTGAACATTATCTTTTTTTTAGAATTTTGTAACGAGAGAAACATAAGAGCACTCATTCATAAGTTCATATTTTAATAGTTCATTGGATAAGTTCATTTATGAAAATGGATCTCCAACTCCTACTTGCAATTTGGATTGGAACCAAATTGCAATTGGCATAGCTCGTTGATTAGAATATTTGCATTGAAGATGTGGTACAAGAATTTTATATCTTGATATTAAATTTTAAAATATTCTTTTGGATGAAGATTTTTGTCCTACAATTTTTTATTTTGGATTAGTCAAGATATGTCAAAAGAAAGAGAGTATTGTGTCCATATTGGGAAGAAGAGGAACAATTGGATATATTGCACCTGAAGTATTTAGTCGCATTAATGGTAGTGTTTTGCACAAATCTAATGTATATAGTTATGGCATGTTAATTCTTGAAATGGTTGGAGGAAGAAAGAACTACGAGAATAGACGGTCAAATTCCAGCGAAATGTACTTCTCAGATTGGATTTACAAAGATCTTGAATAAGGTAACATACTATCTCATATTCACTCACTTGTGACAGATGAAGAAAATGATCTGATAAAAAAAAATATTTTTAATGAGTTTATGATACATTCAATTTCAAACAAATTCATCACATAGACCATCAATTAATAAAGCAGTAGAAATGATAAAAAGATCACTGCACTCAATACCATTTCTTCCTAAGCCTTTCTTGTATTCTACTTCAAGTCTACGCTTACAAATTTCACGTATATCTTCCAGCAACATGGATGATGAGTCCAATTCAATGACCACGGTAAAAGATGGCTCCCTAGAATCAAATGAAGCAAAAGAGAGAAAGGTTGTGATAATTGGTGATGATTTTGATCCTTGATGTTTGATTGAGATGAGAGATAATTGATGATATTAAATTTGTTGGCTACAATTATCCAAGTGTGAGGATCTATAAATAGAACAGTTATGTAAAGGATACTTATCCTATTTAAACATATTTATTTAAGACTTTTTTAAGAGAATAATTTGTTCTTTTTATTTTATGAAGCACTAAATTATCTAGCATATCTATTATTTTAAAGCCCAATATATCACTCAAGTTTATGTTAGTGCATGCATTATGAGAACGACTATGTTATATGTACACTAAAATCAGTTATTAAAGTCGGCCATCAATATAAAATATATATTAGAATACAAATACTCATTGAAAATAAATTAAATCACACATGTATAATATGAATAATATTGTTGTTATGAATAATATTGTTGTTATGAAATCTGTAGAAATACATGATCTTCACGTGCAGGCTTGCATGCGTGGTAGAAGATAGCGGGCACAAAGAGGAAGGTATTCGAAAGTGGGCACAAAGAGAAGAAGCTTTGGAGGGAGGTAGTCCTTGGCTGGACAAGAGGTGAGTTAAAATAAGAGTTTGTTAAACTAAAGCTTTGGTTGAAGAAAAATAAGGTGATGATGATTTATTTTAACCCACCTCTTGAGTAGCAGAGGACTACCTCCCTCCAAAGCTGCTCGTCTTTTTGCCCACTTTCTAATACCTTCCTCTTTGTGCCTGATACCTTCTACCTCCCTCCAAACTCTCTTCTTTGTGCGCAGTTACATACCTTCTTCTTCAATAGCCATGAGTTCACCGACAGAATCAGGCTCCACACCGGCGGAGCCAATCTCAATGTGGAAGCTTGTTTTGGTGGCCTCCATTGTTGTCAGGATCCTCCTTGTCAACGCTGTCCAGATAGCATAGCTAATACCAATCTTTGTGGAGTTCAGAATACCGGATAAATGGATCTCTTTGGTGTGGCTCATCGGCGCCGTTTCTAGCTCTGAGTTCCATCCCTTACTTAGTTCAGAACACCTGTAAACTCGGGTGGCAGCACCGTCCTTTTATGTTTGCGGGTGCCGTTGGCCCCACCATAGCTTTTTTGACAATTAGATTCGCCAAAGACATTGGGCACGCCTTTGGAGACAACCTCTCCGAGTATACTCAGCATCGCGCCTTAATCATTTTTGGGATCGGATTATAGATGTTGGAGATTTCGATCAACATGATCGATGCCCGCTGCAGAGACTTCCTAGATGATCTTGCTAGCAGAGACCAACCAAAGATCAGACTGGCATACCAATTCTTCTCATTCTTCATGGCAGTCAGAAATAAACTGGGTTACTTGGCTACCTTATTTAGCATATTCGATGTTTTGTTGGCATTCACCGTGACAAAAGCATGTGATAGGTTCTGCGCAAATATGAAAAGCATATCAATTCTCTCAATCCTTCTTCTACAGTTATTGACGGCTGTGGTTGTGTTCTGCGTCCAGAAAAAGCTAGCATTACCTGAGAAGGAGTCAAGTGGGAGAGAAGAGGATGATGACAGATGCGCACAAGTTAAATGCTTTCGAGAAATGTTTCGGACCATGAAGAGGCGGAATAAAACCCAACATGTTATTCAGCCTCTTCATGGTCCGAAACATTTCTCGGAAGCATTTGACTCCTCTTCCCTCTTCCCTCACACTTGACTCCTCCTTAGGTAATGCTATCTTGTTCTGGACGCAGAACAGAGCCACAGCCGTCAATAACGATAGAAGAAGGATTGAAAAAATATATATGCTTTTCGCATTTGTGCAGAACCTATCACATGCTTTTGTCATGGTGAATGCCAACATAACATCGAATATACTAAATACTGTGGCCAAGTAACCCAGTTCATTTCCGACTGCCATGATGAATGAGAAGATGTAACAACCCAACCTTCAATACGTCATGATCGTACCAAAAGTAAGGTGTTACTAACCTATTTTCCTTACTAACTATTTAATATTGAGCTTTTAGTTCGAACTCGCACTTCAATCTTTAATAAAATGCTATAAAGTTGTTTATAACTCATTAAAAATCATATATCAGGCATCACCAATTAACAATAATTATATAATTACTAATAATAATAAATCTTATACAAGTAAAGCAAAATAAAACTCAGATACAATACCTATCCCTCTGTATAAAATAAAAATCTTAAGCAACAAGCGAGGGAACTCTATGAAGTAACACAACGCATAGATAAAGTCAATAATCGCCCGCAGCTTCAAACTGAGTCTTCGAACCTATCACTGAAAGGGTGGAAGATATTGGGGTGAGAACAAACCACACGTCCTCAGTAGGGAAGGGAATACCATCAAAGCAAAGAAATACTTGCAAATAGAATTAATTTCTTCATAAAACAGTTTATCCGTGAAATAACCTTTTTGAAAAGTTTGGTACAAAGCTTACTTTGAAAGGTGTTTAAAGAAATCCCTTCAATTTACAAATCAGTAAGATGAATAGTTTAAAGAAGCAAAAAGGATAAAATACGTGCCTAGTGACTTCCTATCCAACTTACCTCGCTCGCTCCTATCCAAATAATACATACATTAGGATACTCAGGGAACACCTAGTCCACCTACTTCAACTTTCATTACCACAAACAAAAAAAAAAACATCTTCATCACATCTCCTCTAAAAAAGGTCTCTCAGATAAACATACACATACAGGACAAACAAGAAAATCACAGATAAGATTCAAGTACAGCAAGTAAAGCAAGTAGCAGATAAACATGGCTAAGCAATTAGGCAAATCAAAACAACTGCACATTCAATCAAAACATACAAATGCATATGGTGCATGCTGTCCTATGGCTGATGAGGCTCATCTGTCGGTTATCCAGCCAACCCGACAAGTCTGAATTGTCCTTAGACTGTCCCCCGACGTGCATCCCCAAGAGTCTATGCATAGCTTTTTCTCAAATAATCAATATTGCTCAATAGGGGTAACATTTCCGGGAATTTATATAGTGCCCGGTCACACTTACGTCGTAGGGTCAACAAAGTATCGAGTCTCAACCTGGTACACATGGTGGCAAGCCACGGTACTTTACCCAGGGAAACTCGTATCTCAGATAATTCAAATAAATAAGTCATATGAATATTTCAATCATAATTCTTCAATATCCACATCATTCTCAACCATGTTTCATTCATCACAAATCTTGTCATCAATATCATGACCAACATTATCAATCACAGTCATCACTCCACACTACTATAATTATCCAGCACTATAATTATCCAAGATCATCACCAGACCTCAAACAACTCAATTGTCATTAAATTACACCTCAATTTCAAAGACAACCTTTAAATAACTCACTAAACTCGCCTCCAAATTAACACCACATGTTTTTCTTCATATCTCTTAAAATAACTTTCTTCCTCTTTTTCATTAAAAACCTTAGACTTCCTTTCCTTTCCTATTCCCAAACCCTTGAATTTATACTCAATTTACTATTTTAAAGTATTTTTCTAGTTAATCAAATCTCTTTTCATCATTAGAAATCACATGAGTTTTAAAACTACAAGTTAATCAAATCATAAAAATCCAAGTCTCTTCAATAATCTTTAAAAACATTCAAACATACTTCTCTCATTAAAGATGCTTAAATCAAAATCATTTTTGAAATCACATCCAAAATTACTTCGAAATTCTTAGAAAAATTTCGACAGCACCTCCCCTAAAAATTGGAGTTTGTCACCCATTACGGGTCCCCTCTTTTCAACTTCGGCCCAATCAAAACCAACATTTCAAATCAACATTTCCAAATCCATTTTGCATAATCAATAAAAACCACTTTCAAACAAAGGTTCAACATCAACATATTCAATAATTTTTTTGCCATAAACTCAAAAATTTGATAAATTAATAATCAATTCAGCCACAATTTCAATCACAGCAGAAAATCATTTCAAGTACAGAAATTAATTCACTTGCATTAATCTACTAGACTCATCAGGTATTCAATCCCAAAATATTTTAACTTTTGAATAATCCCCTACCTCAATTTAGTTAAACCCGCGTAGATTAAATGTGACAACTCCCTTCCCTTTTTATTTCATGGCAGCAGCGGCAACAATTCCACGATGATAATGGTAGTTACAGCAGAATAGAGAATCCAAATAGAATAGGTATTGAAAGTGAACACAGCCCTGAGAATTTCAAAACAGGGCATATACTAGAATTAAATCAAAACAAGCGTGGCAATGACAATAAAATGTGCAAATGGAACATAATCAAGGAGAAGAACAAACCAGAATTGAAGTAGCAATATCAAACTCATCAACAGCAGCTCTAACAGTTTCTTGTTGGCCTCAACACCACCATAATGGTCCTAACAACCAACAGGGAAAACAGAGTGGCAGTACTAAACAGAGACATAGGTTCCCTTAGCTAGAACAGGAGAAAGACAGGAAAAGGATGGAATCAAGGCAGGGATTAAAGCTTACAGTCTCAACAATGGAGGAATTGGAACCGAATCAGCCACTTCCATGACAGCTCTGGGAACATAGCAACGATTTTGACCCCAATTGACTGCAATGGCTAGGGCTCCAATTGGCAGCAGGACTGGGCGGCGGCTGGCAGGAGTGGTACGATGGAGCTCCCACGAAGCCCCCTGTTCTCTCTCCATGTGTTTCTTCTCAGCTCAGACCGGCGGCGGATACGGCTCCACTAGTGACAGCAAGGGCTCCCGCCGAGGATGACGATGGCGAGCCTTGAGGCGACGGCGGCAACCTCGTGCAGCACAACGATGGAACGCAACTTTGACATCCCTCACGAGCGCGCTTTCTCTTTCTCCACCGCGGATTTTCTCTCCCTCTGTCGCCTCTCTCCTCATCTGTGACGGCATAGCCGCAGTGACGCGACGGCAGTGGGCTCGGCGGCAACAACGGCGCGCAACGGTGGCGGCGGACCCAATAGCGCCGGCCAGCTCCTTCCTTTCTTCCCTCTCATTCTCCTCCGTTCCCCCCTGCTTTCTCGAATCTCCCTCTCTTCTCTGTCCCTTTTCTTTCTTCCTGCTTTTCTTTCTTTCTTTTTTTAGTGAATGGGTGAATAACTGGAGGTTATAGAGGTTAGATGGCGGTGCTGATAGTATTAGGGAGGTTAGGGTTTAATTTGGGGATAATGGGTTGATTAGGGTTTAGTAATTTTAATCAAATTAGGGTATATTTTATTAATTCGAAATCTAATTTAATCCCTTAAAATTACTTTAAAAATATTACTTAATTATCAATTTGTTAATTAAATTTTAATCAAGTATCTTAATTTAAAATTAGAGATGATATAATTTATTTTCCTTGCTTATGAAATTAAAATATTAAATTCTAAAATCTCAATTATTTAACCTAAATCATATAAAATTCATATTCTTTTACAACTGCTAAATTTTATAATTTAAGTATAGAAAATTATTCAATAATAATGAAATTAAGTAAAATTTATATTTTAATTATCAAAACCTGATTTAATTATTTTCAATGAAATAAATTCTGAAAATAAAATCTCTAATAAATAAATAATTTTGAAATTGGCTAATAATAAAATTTTTCCAAAATTTCTGGGTCTTACACCTTACCCTACTTATAAAAATTTTCGTCCTCGAAAATTAGCATATTACAGAAAACATTATATGTTTTTAACATTTTATGAAAAAGCAAAGAACCTTAGCATTCATATTTATATAGTTTTAAATACTTTGATTATCATATAGTATAAAGATATAAGGGTAGGAGTGTGTCTGCAAGGCAGAAATTAATAAGCAAGTTTGATGCAAATGATGACATGGTTCAAATATGTAATGGTAGAGCAAGGCGGCGAAAGGTTATAAAATAGGCTGGGCTTAAAACAACATGCTTAACATTCACACACTGATCTCGCACCAATTTCAGATATTCAACTATTCAAACTTCAATATAACTTATCTCTACCATTCTCAACTGTACTTCATTAAACAACTCATCCGAGGGTTTTCAACTTCGTCAAACATTTTGCAAATCTAACTACTCACAAACGTAACTTCAACAAAACTCTTTCGTATAAAACAAAGCTCCACAGCATTCTATGGCATCGCACATTTACCAATTTTACCTTTCGCATTCACTAACTGTGTGCTAAGAACTAATGTATCGCTTGCTATACCTAAAGGTCGCACTGACATTAAAACAAATCTCGAGTTTACTTAGAAGGACACAAGACCTCAGAAAAAGAAGGACAAGTGACAAAAACAACCCTTGCAAATATTTGAAGAACTACTAAGATCACAAGTAAATAAGGATATACAAGCAATGAGATTACTGGAAAGAAATAGATTCAAACTGAATCGAGGAAGTATGAGATTTTATAAAAGAAGAATGGTTAAGGACAATAGTGATGCATTGCAACGGAAGAACTTCAGACAACCCCAAGGGTTTCATAGCTCATGATAGAATATAAGATCAATAATTGTTTTGCAAGAGTTTTAATATAGTTAGAAGTGTAAACAGATCAAGATATGCGTATGGTACAAATTATGAAGCAAAAAAATATAAATTACATCTCAAAAAAAGAAAAAGGGCAAACAACACGCAAATTACACGGCACGATTGGAACATAAGCCAATATGGCCGGATTAAAAGGAACACTTAACATTTTCAAAGATTCAAGGATCGGTGTTGTACGAAGTTAATTTTAATGTCATGTCAAAGAGTATAGGATTTATATAAGGAAGTGTAATGACCAGGATAGGTACTCATACAGTTTCAAATAGTATTTTATAAAAATAAGAGGCGGATGTATGAAGAGTTCAAGGAACTTCAATAGAGACGATGAGAAGAAAATGGTACATTCGTTAGAATTGAATTCAAACTGAATTTAAAGTATAAGACTCATAAGAAGAGAATGACCAAAGTCAAGGACGTCGTTTACAAAATTTAAGAGAATGTTTAGGAACACAATTAAATGGAATGTCCGTAAAGAATATTTGAACTTAAGAGGAAAATTATGTTACTTTGTAAAAAGAGAAGATATGAAATAAATATTTAAAGAAATTAACAAAAGTATAGATGTTTGCTTTGCTTCAAAACATACCTGGGTTGAAATATATTACGTGAGGTTCGTAAAATGAAGGTTATGTAAAATAGAAACAAAATCTTCCTTCAAGAATCTCAAAGTATGCTTAAACATATAATCAAACAAAAATACGCATAAAATTGCAATAGGATTAGAAGGAAAATCAAGTTCTTTTAATTCAAAATTATTCTTAAAGTAAAGATAGAATATGTGAAGTTTGAAAGATGAAATTTAATTAAGCTAAAAACCAAAAGTAATTTCTCAAAAATTCATAAATATTTAGTCAATTAGAGATATGTAGTGAAATTGCAATAAAGTTGAAAAGAATCCAAATTTGTTTCAAAAAGGGGATTTGAGGCAAGGTCTCAAAATACATATGCTTTCAAGAACTCATATGAATAAAAGCATGCTAAATTCAAAACATCTTTATCAGATTTAAAAGAAGGCTATGGACACAATCAGGCAAGAAAAGATTGACTTGAAATTTCTTTAAAAAGACCTAAAACCAAAATTCCAAGGGTATTCTTGAAATCGCAACCTCATAAGGATATTCAAGGACATTGAGATGCGCTAAAAAGGAGAATCAAATCGTATTTCGAATAAAAAATTTAAATCAAAAGAATTTGATAGGACCAACAAAATGAAAAACAATACAATATTTTGAAATGAGTTCAAGCTAAATCAAAAAAGCATGAGATTTGCAGAAAAGAATATCTTAAACACAAAAAAAGGTTCACAGAACTCAAGAGTACGATTAAAAATATTTTTAAATGCATTATTCATAAAAGAATGGAAAATTTGCGAAAAATTTATTTCGCGGTCTAAAAGAAAAGATAAGCAGCAAACATCCTTCAAAAGAATAACAAGAACTTAAACGTGGCTTTATTCCAATATAAATTTAATTTGAAATAAACTATGCAAATTTTGAAAAGAAAAGATTTAATTTGGGTAAGGGCAAAATTATATTTTCTCAAACACTCCGAAAGGTATTTAAATACCGACTAAACAAAAGCATGCATAAAACTGCACTCTAGCTAGAAGGAAACCTGAGATAAAATTGTACTCATAAAAAGGAATAGAGGATGTATTACAAATAAACAAATTTAAACCGTACACAAAAATTTTCAAAGTTTAAGGTAAAGAAATGTAGGCAAAGTCAAAAACGATTTTATTAAAATTTCAATAGATGGTTATGTCGCACCAAACCAAGTTTAACTTACAGTAAAGGGATACACCGTTGAAGTAAAAGAATGCAAAATCAATAACAACTTGCACAACAATAAACCAAAAGTTCTTTAAAAAAAAAATTTAAAACAAGAGTGAATAGGACACTTAATATCACAATCCTATAAAGATTTTCAAGAGGATTGAAATATGCAAAAAGGAAATCAGTTCACAGAATATGACAATTCAAACAAATTTGTAGCTAATTCAAAAAGAATGCAATACTCTCAAGGAAAACAACTTAATCGATAGCAAAATCGCAAAGATCTCAATGATCACTCTGTTATTTCAAAGTACACGAGTTAAGAAAAAGAGTTTAAACAACATAAAGCAAAAAGCATATAAACGAAGGGATAGGGTTGGAAAATAGTCAAACTATTTTTCAAGAAAGAAATCTCAAATAAGGACTTCAGGGCACATCAAGGAGGAACAAGTCGCATGTCCTCAGCAGAATTTCGAGACATATAACAAAGTAACCTCAGGAATTAACCCCTAACTTTCCCAAATCGTGTTATAAGCGTTACCTATTACTTCTATTTCATCTATGATAACCCGTTAACTTTCGCGTACACATAAATTAACAATATTAAGTTGGCCAGACTTAATATCAACAGATATGCAACGGTAAGCTAGCAGTGTTAATCAATAGACAGTCATGTACATAAAGCTCTAATTCTCGTCATTCAGACAAGACCTATAACATGACAGACACTCAGAGTATACAATAAAGTATAGTCAGTCCATTCTCAAGACTCTAATCAGGATGAACTGCTCTGATACCATAATGTAACAACCCAACCTTCAATACGTCATGATTGTACCAAAAGTAAGGTCTTACTAACCTATTTTCCTTACTAACTATTTAATATTGAGCCTTTAGTTCGAACTCGCACTTCAATCTTTAATAAAATGCTATAAAGTTGTTTATAACTCATTAAAAATCATATATCAGGCATCACCAATTAACAATAATTACATAATTACTAATAATAATAAATCTTATACAAGTAAATCAAAATAAAACTCAGATACAATACCTATTCCTCTGTATAAAATAAAAATCTTAAGCAACAAGCGAGGGAACTCTATGAAGGTAACACAACGCATAGATAAAGTCAATAATCGCCCGCAGCTTCAAACTGAGTCTTCGAACCTATCACTGAAAGGGTGGAAGATATTGGGGTGAGAACAAACCACACGTCCTCAGTAGGGAAGGGAATACTATCAAAGCAAAAAAATACTTGCAAATAGAATTAATTTCTTCATAAAACAGTTTATCCTTGAAATAACCTTTTTGAAAAGTTTGGTACAAAGCTTACTTTGAAAGGTGTTTAAAGAAATCCCTTCAATTTACAAATCAGTAAGATGAATAGTTTAAAGAAGCAAAAAGGATCAAATACGTGCCTAGTGACTTCCTATCCAACTTACCTCGCTTGCTCCTATCCAAATAATACATACATTAGGATACTCAGGGAACACCTAGTCCACCTACTTCAACTTTCATTACCACAAACAAAAAAAACATCTTCATCACATCTCCTCTAAAAAAGGTCTCTCAGATAAACATACACATACAGGACAAACAAGGAAATCACAGATAAGATTCAAGTACAGCAAGTAAAGCAAGTAGCAGATAAACATGGCTAAGCAATTAGGCAAACCAAAACAACTGCACATTCAATCAAAACATACAAATGCATATGATGCATGCCTGTCCTATGGCTGATGAGGCTCATCTGTCGGTTATCCAGCCAACCCGACAAGTCTGAATTGTCCTTAGACTGTCCCCCGATGTGCATCCCCAAGAATCTATGCATAGCTTTTTCTCAAATAATCAATATTGCTCAATGGGGGTAACATTTTCGGGAATTTATATAGTGCCCGGTCACACTTACATCGTAGGGTCAACAGAGTATCGAGTCTCAACCTGGTACACATGGTGGCAAGCCACGGTACTTTACCTAGGGAAACTCGTATCTCAGATAATTCAAATAAATAAGTCATATGAATATTTCAATCATAATTCTTCAATATCCACATCATTCTCAACCATGTTTCATTCATCACAAATCTTGTCATCAATATCATGACCAACATCATCAATCACAGTCATCACTCCACACTACTATAATTATCCAGCACTATAATTATCCAAGATCATCACCAGACCTCAAACAACTCAATTGTCATTAAATTACACCTCAATTTCAAAGACAACCTTTAAACAACTCACTAAAATCGCCTCCAAATTAACACCACATGTTTTTCTTCATATCTCTTAAAATAACTTTCTTCCTCTTTTTCATTAAAAACCTTAGACTTCCTTTCCTTTCCTATTCTCAAACCCTTGAATTTATACTCAATTTACTATTTTAAAGTATTTTGCTAGTTAATCAAATCTCTTTTCATCATTAGAAATCACATGAGTTTTAAAACTACAAGTTAATCAAATCATAAAAATCCAAGTCTCTTCAATAATCTTTAAAAACATTCAAACATACTTCTCTCATTAAAGATGCTTAAATCAAAATCATTTTTGAAATCACACCCAAAATTACTTCGAAATTCTTAGAAAAATTTCGACAGCACCTCCCCTAAAAATTGGAGTTTGCCACCCATTTCGGGTCCCCTCTTTTCAACTTCGGCCCAATCAAAACTAACATTTCAAATCAACATTTCCAAATCCATTTTGCATAATCAATAAAAACCACTTTTAAACAAAGGTTCAACATCAACATATTCAATAATTTTTTTGCCATAAACTCAAAAATTTGATAAATTAATAATCAACTCAGCCACAATTTCAATCACAGCAGAAAATCATTTCAAGTACAGAAATTAATTCACTTGCATTAATCTACTAGACTCATCAGGTATTCAATCCCAAAATATTTTAACTTTTGAATAATCCCCTACCTCAATTTAGTTAAACCCGCGTAGATTAAATGTGACAACTCCCTTCCCTTTTTGTTTCATGGCAGCAGCGGCAACAATTCCACGACGATAATGGTAGTAACAGCAGAATAGAGAATCCAAATAGAATAGGTATTGAAAGTGAACACAGCCCTGAGAATTTCAAAACAGGGCATATACTAGAATTAAATCAAAACAAGTGTGGCAATGACAATAACATGTGCAAATGGAACATAATCAAGGAGAAGAACAAACCAGAATTGAAGTAGCAATATCAAACTCATCAACAGCAGCTCTAACAGTTTCCTGTTGGCCTCAACACCACCATAATGGTCCTAGCAACCAACAGAGAAAACAGAATGGCAGTACTAAACAGAGACTTAGGTTCCCTTAGCTAGAACAGGAGAAAGACAGGAACAGGATGGAATCAAGGCAGGGATTAAAGCTTACAGTCTCAACAATGGAGGAATTGGAACCGAATCAGCCACTTCCATGACAGCTCTGGGAACATAGCAACGATTTTGACCCCAATTGACGGTAGTGGCTAGGGCTCCAATCGGCAGTAGAACTTGGCGGCGGCTGGCAGGAGTGGTACGATGGAGCTCCCACGATGCCCCCTATTCTCTCTCCATGCATTTCTTCTCAGCTCAGACCGGCGGCGGATACGGCTCCACTAGTGATAGCAAGGGCTCCCGCCGAGGATGACGATGGCGAGCCTTGAGGCGACGGCGGCAACCTCGTGCAACACAGCGGCGGAACGCAACTTTGACATCCCTCACGAGCGCGCTTTCTCTTTCTCCACCGCGGATTTTCTCTCCCTCTGTCGCCTCTCTCCTCATCTGTGACGGCATAGCCGCAGTGACGCGACGACACTGGGCTCGGCGGCAACAACGGCGCGCAACGGTAGCGGCGGACCCAACAGCGCCGGCAAGCTCCTTCCTTTCTTTCCTCTTCTTCTCCTCCGTTCCCCCCTGCTTTCTCGAATCTCCCTCTCTTCTCTGTCCCCTTTCTTTCTTCCTACTTTTCTTTCTTTCTTTTTTTCAGTGAATGGGTGAATAACTGGAGGTTTTAGGGGGTGGATGGCGGTGCTGATAGTATTAGGGAGGTTAGGGTTTAATTTGGGGATAATGGATTGATTAGGGTTTAGTAATTTTAATCAAATTAGGGTATATTTTATTAATTCGAAATCTAATTTAATCCCTTAAAATTACTTTAAAAATATTACTTAATTATCAATTTGTTAATTAGATTTTAATCAAGTATCTTAATTTAAAATTAGAGATGATATAATTTATTTTCCTTGCTTATGAAATTAAAATATTAAATTCTAAAATCTCAATTATTTAAACTAAATCATATAAAATTCATATTCTTTTACAACTGCTAAATTTTATAATTTAAGTATAGAAAATTATTCAATAATAATGAAATTAAGTAAAATTTATATTTTAATTATCAAAACCTGATTTAATTATTTTCAATGAAATAAATTCTGAAAATAAAATCTCTAATAAATAAATAATTTTGAAATTGGCTCATAATAAAATTTTTCCAAAATTTCTGGGTCTTACAGAAGAACTGGTTTGCCAGTCTATTCTTTGGTTGGTCTCTGCTGGCAAGATCATCAAGGAAGTCTCTGCAGCGGGCATCGATCATGTTGATCGAAATCTCCAACATCCACAATCCGATCCCAAAAATGATTAAGGCGCGATACTGAGTATACTCGGAGAGGTTGTCTCCAAAGGCGTACCCAATGTCTTTGGCGAATCCAATTGTCAAAAAAGCTATGGTGGCGCCAACGGCACCTGCAAACATAAAAGAATGGTGCCGCCACCTGAGTTTACAGGTGTTGCTGTAATAACTAAAGGATGGAAAATAGAGCTAGAAACGGCGCCTACGAGCCACACCAAAGAGGTCCATTTATCCGGTATTTCGAACTCCACATAGATTGTTATTAGCCATGCTATCTGGACAACGTTGACAAGGTGGATCCCGACAGCGATGGAGGCCACCAAAACCAGCTTCCACATTGAGATTGGCTACGCCGGTGTGGAGCTAGATTCTGTCGGTGAACTCGGTGAACTCTTAGCTAACAAAGAAGAAGGTATGTAACTGGGCACAAAGAAGAGAGTTTGGAAGGAGGTAGAAGGTATCGAACACAAAGAGGAAGGTATTCGAATGTGGACACAAAGAGGAGAAGCTTTGGAGGAAGGTAGTCCTTGGCTGGACAAGAGGTGGGTTAAAATAAGAGTTTGTTAAACTAAAGCTTTGGTTGAATAAAAAGAAGTGAGGATGATTTATTTTAACCCACCTCTTGACCAGCAGAGGACTACCTCCCTCCAAAGCTGCTCCATTTTGTGCCCACTTTCTAATACCTTCCTCTTTGTGCCTGATACCTTCTACTTCCCTCCAAACTCTCTTCTTTGTGCGCAGTTACATTCCTTCTTCTTCGATAGCCATGAGTTCACCGACAGAAACAGGCTCCACACCGGCGGAGCCAATCTCAGTGTGGAAGCTTATTTTGGTGGCCTCCATCGCTGTCGGGATTCACCTTGTCAACGATGTCCAGATAGCATAGTTTATACCAATCTATGTGGAGTTTGGAATACCGGATAAATGGACCTCTTTGGTGTGGCTCGTCGGCGTCGTTTCTAGCTCTGTTTTCCATCCCTTACTTAGTTATTACAGTAACACCTGTAAACTCGGGTGGCGGTACCGTCCTTTTATGTTTGCGGGTGTCGTTGACGCCACCATAGCCTTTTTGACAATTGGATTCGCCAAAGACATTGGGTACGCCTTTGGAGACAACCTCTCCGAGTATTCTCAGCATCGCGCCTTAATCATTTTTGGGATCGGATTATGGATGTTGGAGATTTCGATCAACATGATCGATGCCCGAGTATACCATTTTCTCTCATTCTTCATGGCAGTCAGAAACGAACTGGGTTACTTGGGCGCCTTATTTAGTAGATTCGATGTTTTGTTGACATTTACTGTGACAAAAGTATGTGATAGGTTCTGCGCAAATATGAAAAGCATATCAATTTTCTCAATCCTTCTACCGTTATTGATGACTGTGGCTGTGTTCTGCGTCCAGAAAAAGCCAGCATTACCTGAGGAGGAGTCAAGTGAGAGAGAAGAGGATGATGACAGATGCGCACTAGTTAAATGCTTTCGAGAAATGTTTCGGACCATGAAGAGGCGGAATAAAACCTAACATGTTATTCAACCTCTTCATGGTCCGAAACATTTCTCAGAAGCATTTAACTAGTGCGCATCTGTCATCTTCCTCTTCCCTCACACTTGACTCCTCCTCAGCTAATGCTATCTTGTTCTGGACGCAGAACAGAGCCACAGCCGTCAATAACGGTAGAAGAAGGATTGAGAAAATTGATATGCTTTTCGCATTTGCGCAGAACCTATCACATGCTTTTGTCATTGTGAATACCAACATAACATCGAATCTACTAAATAATACGGCCAAGTAACCCAGTTCATTTCTAACTTCCATGATGAATGAGAAGAACTGGTTTGGCTGTCTGTTCTTTGGTTGGTCTCTGCTGGCAAGATCATCAAGGAAGTCTCTACAGCGGGCATCGATCATGTTGATCAAAATCTCCAACATCCACAATCCGATCCCAAAAATGATTAAGGCACTATACTGAGTATAATCGCAGAGGTTGTCTCTAAAGGCATACCCAATGTCTTTGGCGAATCCAATTGTCCAAAAAGATATGGTGGCGCCAACGGCACCCGCAAACATAAAAGGATGGTGCCGCCACCCGAGTTTACAGGTGTTGCTGTAATAACTAAGTAAGGGATGGAAAACAGAGCTAGAAACGGCGCCGACGAGCCACACCAAAGAGGTCAATTTATCCGGTATTCCGAACTCCACATAGATTGGTATTCGCCATGCTATCTGGACAGCGTTGACAAGGTGGATCCCGACAGCGATGGAGGCCACCAAAACCAGCTTCCACATTGAGATTGGCTATGCCGATGTGCAGCTTGATTATGTCGGTGAACTCGGTGAACTCTTAGCTAACAAAGAAGAAGGTATGTAACTGGGCACAAAGAAGAGAGTTTGGAGGGAGATAGAAGGTATCGGGCACAAAGAGGAAGGTATTCGAAAGTGGGCACAAAGAGGAGAAGCTTTGGAGGGAGGTAGTCCTTGGCTGGACAATAGTTGGGATAAAATAAGAGTTTGTTAAACTAAAGCTTTGGTTGAAGAAAAAGAAGGTGATGATGATTTATTTTAACCTACCTCTTGACCAGCAGAGGACTACCTTCCACCAAAGCTACTCCTCTTTGTCCCCACTTTCTAATACCTTCCTCTTTGTGCCTGATACCTTCTACCTCCCTCCAAACTCTCTTCTTTGTGCGCAGTTACATACCTTCTTCTTCGATAGCCATGAGTTCACCGACAAAATCAGGCTCCACACCGGCGGAGCCAATCTCAGTGTGGAAGCTTGTTTTGGTGGCCTCCATCGCTATCGGGATCCACCTTGTCAATGCTGTCCAGATAGCATAGCCAATACCAATCTTTGTGGAGTTCATAATATCGGATAAATGGATCTCTTTGGTGTGGCTCATCTGTGCGATTTCTAGCTCTGAGTTCCATCCCTTACTTAGTTATTACAGCAACACTGTAAACTCGGGTGGCGGCACCGTCCTTTTATGTTTGCGGGTGCCGTTGGCGCCACCGTAGCTTTTTTTACTATTGGATTCGCCAAAGACATTGGCTACGCCTTTGGAGACAACCTCTCTGAGTATACTCAGCATCGCGCCTTAATCATTTTTGGGATAGGATTATAGATGTTGGAGATTTCGATCAACATGATCGATGCCTGTTCCGAGGGTTACCTGAAACTGGAGGTCGATCTCGGATGAGATCTTCTGTACTGGTCAGAGATGACATGTCCGGCTGGCTGATGACGGCCAAAACTGTTGGGTCCGACTCGTTGGACTTGCTGCACTGCTGATCCTTGGCCACTGGAGGGTGGGGGGTACCTGCTAGAGACTCCGATGCTTAAGTTAGCACGGGTATTAAGTAGGTTTTTTATGTAGAATCAGAGTATGAGTTATACCTGGGTGCTCCAGTGTATTTATAGTAGCGTGGGCTGACCTTTCAGATAAGATAAATTAGTTATCTTATCTTATCTTATCTTATCTTCAGTGAAGTCAGCTTATCTTCAAGGGAACCGCCTTTATCTCTATAGGCTGGGATTGCCTTTGAATTCTGGGTCGTGTTCCTCTATTTGGGCCCTTTTATTGGGCTTTGCTGTCGATTTGGCCGAGTTCTTCGTAAAGAAGTCGGTCCGCTTGACCTGAACAGGTCGGTCGCTTCGCTACTGAACATCCCGGTTCGGACAGCTCGACCCCGGGTATGAACAGTGCCCCTGCTTGAGCTCGGTCTTCCTTTTGAGGTCGAGTTCTTGACCTCGGTCCTTCTCTAGTGAAGCCGAACTCAAGCATTTTGTCGATTCCTTTGCAGAAGCTTTTTTGAATGTAGAACGTTTTCCTTCTAAAAGCGCGCCCTTTTGTATTAGCACTTTGTCTTGGGGAACGTGCGAGGGTTTAATACCCTAATTAATTAGTATTAATTGCTCCGTTTTTCCTTTGGCTCTTTATTTTGATTTTTGAAAGCTCAGAGACGGTTTCTCTTCTTTGCTCTTTTGTAACTTCTTCACCATTTTCCTCCGTTTTTCTTGTTCTCTATTTTTCGCCTTCGTTTCCTCTTTTCCTTCGTGGCGGCGTCGCTTGATGATTCTCGGGACAACTTACCTCTCCTTCTTTCCTTTGAAGCTTTTCTCTTCTCCAGGTGAGTTCCATTCGCATTTTCTTTCTTTTTCGCTGCTTTTGGCCTTTTGTGATTAAGTTGCGATTTTGCTTTGAGGGAAGTTTGGATCTTTCTGCTTCTACTGTGCCTAGTTATAGTCGTAATGCGTGCTCTGAATCTTTTTCGCCTTTCCTATTGCGTTAATGTGCTTAGGGCTTCTGCATGTTGTTTCTCGTTTGTGCTTTTGATGATAATGCGTCTGATTCTGGAAAAAAGGCTGGTGTCTTTGATGATTTCTTGTTTGGTATGCTTGGTGTTGGTGCTTGCTTTTTGCTTGATTTCGAAAAAAGTTTGCGCCTTTCCGCTTGGTTATTTTTACTAAACTGTAGAAATAGTGCTTTCTTCTGATAAACTGTATGAGGGTGATCCTTTTTGCATTTTTGCTTTCTTTTGTTTTCTTTCTGAGAGATGCCGGGGTGCAATCTGTAGATTTTTCCTAGAAACTTTGCCTGATTATTGCCTCCAAAGGATGCCCCAAGATTTTGGTTTGAGTCTTGGGGTTTTCCTTTTCTGTGTGATCTCCTGCATCGTATTGAGTTGTTTTTTCCTTTGTCCACTTTCCCTTTTACTGCCTTTGAAACTGATTTGTTGTGGTCCTGCAACATTGCCCCATCCCAGCTGCATCCAAACTCCTGGGGTTTTATCAAAATATTTCAACTTCTTTGTCAGGAGTTGGATATAATACCTTCTGAAACTCTTTTCCTTTATCTTTTTGTCTCGGCCAAACCTGAGGGTTCCTCCAAAAAGAAAGCTTCCTAGGTTTCTTTCAGGTCGGCCCAGGGGCATAAAGTTTTTGCCATGTATGATGAGTCGTTTAAAGATTTTAAGAACTATTTCTTCCGAGTCCGTGCCATTGAGGGGGTTCGCCCCTTTTTTCTTGATGAAAATGATGAACCTGCTTTTCCTCTGGAGTGGCAAAAGAATGTAAGAGTGCCACGTTACACGTGGGAAATTCTTAGTGAGGTTGAGCGGGCCTTTGTGGTCGTTCTTGAAGATTTGTGGGGGAAGCCACCCCACCTGGATACGAAGAGGTTTTTGAGTGATCCATCTTTGGTTCGAGCTGTTTTGGGTATTGCCTGATTTGTTTTTATACTTGCTCCCGGGCTTTGTTTCTCCTGTGTTGTAACTTGTCTTTGTTTTTTGTGTTTTTCAGAGATGTCAAAGAATAACGATTCTATGAGAGCCTATAAGAAGGCGAAGAAGGCGACCGCAGCACTAAACCTCTCGGCCAAAGCGGCCGGAGAGGGGTCTTCTCAGCCTCTGGTTAAACCTCCTATACCGAGTTCTCCCGGGCCGAGGAGAGCAATTCCTACTCCTCGGGTCCGTCAGGTCGATCCTCCCCAATCTTCCGTTGCTGCTTCCGGTCCCCCTGCTAGTAAGAAGCAAAGAACAACTGAACCTTTCAACCTTGATGCTCCTGACTTTGATGCAGTTGAGTTTGTAGATCAACAAATCGGCCCTTATGGTGTTCTTCCTATGGATGACGTGTCGATTCTTCATCATTTTGATTATATCACCCGGAGTGGTATCAAGTTGGCACACATGGGGGCGGCCCTTTATCGGACTGCTCAAAGTCTTCCTCTCCATGCCACTAAAGCTTTTATGGAGGAGGCCAAACAGGAGTTTGATCGGATGAAGGATTTGAAAGGGGAGCTTGAAGTAAGGGTGGCCAGGTTGGAGAAAGATTTGGAAAATGAAAAGGCTATTTCTACTTCCTTGGCTGGCTCTCTGAAACTGGCCGAGGACACGGCTATGCGGCATAAGAATAGTTATCTGACGTCTTACCGGGAGGTGTTGCGTCTAAGAGAAGAGTTGGAGAATGCCCGGGAGAATTATTCCGAACTCCAAGGTCACCTTGTTGGCAGTGTAACTGCTGCCTATGAGAACCTGAAGGAACAAGTTCGGGTTATTGCTCCCGAGGCTGACCTGAGCCTCTTTAGCTTGGAGAACGTTGTAAGGGATGGCAAGGTTGTCCCTGATGACGAGGATGAGGATGACGTCGATCCTCCCCCTGTAACCTCTTCCAAGGTGTCGACTTCTGCTGCCCCTGCCGAGGTTGGTCCTCCTGTTTCTGATCCCGACTGCCAGATTTTGAATCGGGATGACGGTACTGTAGATGCAGTTCCTCTCCAGACTCGGCCTCCGTCTCCTCGGCCTGATGCTGCTAAAAAATCTTCTGACTCTTAGCTTTTTATTTTTATTCTGGACATGTAGTTGGCCCGGCTTGTGGGCTTTTTAAAACTCTTTATGTTTTGCTGATACTTTCTTGTTGCTTGCCTAGCAACTTTTGTTTTTTATAAAAACAAATGGTAGCATGCCTCTACTTTTTGCGGTAGGTTTTGGTTGCCTCCGAGGCTTGTTAACCTTGTGGATGATAACTTTGTCTTTGTGCTTGACTTGGTATTTCTTTTTCTGTGAATGTTGAAACCTTACAGCTTAACCTCTTTTGGATTGCTTTTGTATTTTGTATTTTGAATCCTTTGTGGTTGTGGCTAGGTAGGTCTAACTAAGAATTTTTTTGGTTCGTTCTCGTTCTGTTTTATTTCTGACGATTCGTAACCGATTCCTTCAAGTTGGTCTCCGAGTTGTTTTCACCGTCCATTTCCAAGTTATATTTGTAATCCCTTTCCTGGATCTTTGTCAGATCTCTTTCAGGAACTATTTTGATAACTTGTTTGTAGTGGGAGTCCGACTTGGTTATATCGATCTCCTTTAAGTTATTTGTAGTCCTCTTTCTTGAATCTTTGTCAGATCTCTTTCAGCGACTACTTTGATAACTTTTAGTAGTAGTAGGAGTCCGACTTGGTTATATCGGTCTCCTTTAAGTTATTTGTAGTCCTCTTTCTTGGATCTTTGTCAGATCTCTTTCAGGGACTACTTTGATAACTTTTAGTAGTAGTAGGAGTCCGACTTGGTTATATCGGTCTCCTTTAAGTTATTTGTAGTCCTCTTTCTTGGATCTTTGTCAGATCTATTTCAGGGACTACTTTGATAACTTTTAGTTTGGGCTGACTTTGTCATGTCGAGCCCTTATGAGTTAAAGTAATCCTCTTTAATAGGGTTGGCCAGACCTCTTTCCAGGGTTTACTTGTAACTCGGGTTGACTTGGTCCGACTTCTCAACGTCGGCCAGTCTTAAAGTTATTATTTTAGTGATCCGTAGGACCTCGTCAGGTTCTTTTTTAGATCACTTTCGATAACTTCTTACATTATCCTGTGTTCATCTTTGCCGATTTGTAGAAAGTGGTTGTCATCTCTAGATCGTCCTTTGGGTGAATCGCATTTTCACCTTTATCGGACGGTTTGTCTTTACCGTGATCGTGCAGTGAAATTATTTTTCACTTTCTGCCGATCTGTCGCTTTATAATCGGACGATGAATGCTTCAGATTAATGTGTCTTGAAATCTTTGTAGAATATCTCAAATATATTTTATTAAAAGAAAAAGTAGAAATACATATGAGATTGTCTGAGTCTCAACTTGGTGCCTCATTAAAAAACCTTTTTAGGAAAAAGAGTGCATCCAATGATGAGATCTTTTATATCCTCTTTTCTAACTGTAGTACCTTCTGAGGTTGCAGGCGTGCCATGACCTGAGAAGCTCTCGTCCGTCGAGTTCGGACATTCTGTAGTAGCCCTTTCCAAGTACTTCTATAACTTGATAGGGTTCTTTCCAGTTTGCGGCCAGCTTTCCTTCTCCCGGTCGAGTTGTTCCGATATCATTTCGGATTAGGATAAGATCATTCTCCACAAAACTTCTCGGCACTACCTTTTGATTGTATCTGGAAGCCATTCGGCGCTTTAGGGCTTCTTCCTTGATCCGAGCTCTTTCTTGGATTTCGGGTAACAAGTCGAGCTCTTCTCTTTGAAGTTGGGAGTTTGCTCCTTCATTGTAGTGAACTATTCTTGGCAATCCTTCCTCAATTTCTACTGGAATCATCGCTTCCGTTCCATATGCTAATCGGAAGGGGGATTCCTTCGTGGTGGAATGTGGAGTTGTTCGATATGCCCATAGGACCTGTGGAAGCTCTTCTGCCCAGGCTCCCTTTGCATTTTGTAATCTCCGTTTTAGCCCAGCTAATATGACTTTGTTAGCCGCCTCGGCCTGTCCATTGGCTTGTGGATGCTCAACGGAGGTGTACTGGTGCTTTATATTTAAGTCGGCTACTAGTTTTCTGAAGCCTGCATCTGTGAATTGAGTGCCATTGTCTGTAGTTATCGAATATGGAATCCCGAATCTCGTGACAATGTTTCTATATAAGAATTTTCGACTCCTTTGAGCGGTGGCATTAGCTAGGGGCTCTGCCTCAATCCACTTTGTAAAGTAATCTACTCCCACTATGAGAAATTTAACTTGTCCTGATCCCTGCGGGAAGGGGCCGAGAAGATCGAGTCCCCATTTTGCAAATGGCCAAGGTGAAGTCACGCTGATGAGCTCTTCTAGTGGGGCGATGTGAAAATTGGCATGTTTTTGACATGGTGGACATGTCTTTACAAATTCTGTGGCTTCTTTCTGTAGAGTTGGCCAATAAAATCCTGCCCGGAGTACTTTTTTGGCGAGAGCTCGCGCTACGAGATGATTGCCACAAATGCCGCTATGTATTTCTTCTAGCACTTCCTTAGTGTTGGAGGTCGGCACGCATTTTAGTAAGGGTATTGAGATTCCTCTTTTGTACAGGATGTTGTTTATGATGGTGTAGTACTGTGCCTCCCTTTTTAACTTTTTTGCCTCCTTTTCTTCTGCGGGGAGTGTTCCTTCTTTGAGGTAGTTGACTATGGGGGTCATCCATCCTTGGTCCTGACTTGTTATGGCCAGGACTTGTTCTTCTTCCGAGATTGACGGGCTTTGCAACATTTCCTGGATGAGGCTTCTATTGTTGTCCCCTGGTTTGGTGCTGGCTAGTTTTGAGAGTGCATCAGCTCGGGCATTTCGTTCGCGGGGTATGTGGCAAATCTTATATTCCCCGACTTGTCCGAGTAACTCCTTGGTTTTGTCTAAATATTTTTTCATGGTGGGGTCTTTGTCTTGGTAGCTCCCTGTTATTTGTGATGTGATCACTTGTGAATCGCTGTAAATGTTGAGTTTTTGGGCTCCGACCTCTTTAGCCAGCTTCAAACCAGCTAATAGTGCTTCATATTCCGTTTGGTTATTGGAGGCCGGGAACCTGAACTTGAGGGAAAGCTCAACTTGGGTTCCTTGGTTGCTTTCTATTATCACGTCTGCGCCACTTCCAGTTTTATTTGAGGAACCGTCCACGTAGAGATTCCATTCTTCGGGAGTTTCCGGGGTATCTGTGAATTCTGCGATGAAGTCGGCCAGATACTGTGATTTGATGGCCGTCCGAGCTTCATATTGGAGGTCAAACTCTGATAACTCGACTGCCCATTGTAGAATTCTCCCTGCTAAATCTGTTTTTTGCAGTATTCCTTTTATGGGCTGGTTAGTTCTAACCTTAATGGTATGAGCCTGAAAGTATGGGCGGAGTCGTCGAGATGTTAGGATGAGAGTATAGGCAAATTTTTTATTTTCTGGTAGTTCAGCTCGGATCCCTGTAGTGTTTTGCTAATGAAGTAGACGGGTTGTTGCCCATTTTCGTCTTCTCTGACTAGTGCTGAGGCTATCGCCCGGCTTCCTACTGCGAGATATAATATAAGTGGTTCTCCTTCTTGTGGTCGAGATAGGATAGGTGGCCGTCCTAAGAACTCCTTGAAGTCTTGGAAATCTTGTTCACATTCTGTCGTCCATTCGAACTGTTTTCCCTTTCTTAAAGTAGCATAGAAGGGGAGAGATCTTATCGCAGCTCCTGCTAAAAATCGGGATAGGGCGGCCAATCTCCCGTTGAGTTGCTGTACCTCTTTGACACAGGTTGGGCTCTTCATGTTGAGTATAGCTTGACATTTGTCTGGATTTGCTTCAATTCCCCTTTGTGTGAGCATGAAACCCAAGAATTTGCCTGCTTCAACTGCGAAGGTGCATTTTGCGGGGTTGAGTCGCATGTCATGCTTTCTTATAGTGTCGAATACTTGGGACAGGTCGGACAATAATGTATTTTCGTTCTGTATTTTTATCAACATGTCGTCCACATAGACTTCCATGATTTTCCCGATGTGATCTGAGAAGACTTTATTCATTAGCCTTTGATAAGTAGCTCCTGCGTTCTTGAGGCCGAAAGGCATCACGATGTAGCAGTAGTTCGCCTTTGGTGTTAAGAACGACGTTTTTTCTTGATCTGGTGGATACATGGGGATTTGGTTGTATCCCGAATAGGCTTCCATAAACGAGAGGTATCTATATCCAGAGGAAGCATCTACCAGAGCGTCAATACTTGGGAGTGGATATGGATCTTTTGGGCAGGCTTTGTTGAGATCAGTGTAATCGGTACACATGCGCCACTTCCCGTTTGACTTTTTCACCAAAACGATGTTGGCTAGCCATAGTGGATACTTGACTTCTCTTATGAATTCTGCTTCCAATAACGCTTGTACTTGTTCTTCCACAGCTCGGGATCGTTCTGGTCTGAGTTTTCTTCGTTTCTGCTGCACCGGCCGAGATCTTGGATAGACTGCTAACTTGTGGCACATTAACTTGGAGTCTATGCCTGGCATGTCTGCGGCTTTCCATGCGAAGAGATCGACATTATCTCGCAGGAATCGTATCAGTGAGTCCTTTGAGTCTCCTCTTAGGACCGTACCGATATTAGTCGTTTTATCTGCGGTGTCTCCAATCTGGACCTTCTCTACCTCACCTTCTGGGTGCGGACGGAGTTCTTCTCGACGCTGAGCTCCGCCAAGCTCAATTGTATGAAACTCGTCTCCTCTGCCTTTGAGGTTTAAGCTCTCGTTATAACAGTGACGTGCCATCTTCTGATCTGCCTTTACCGTGGCTATCCCCTCTGTAGTTGGGAATTTCATGCATAGATGTGGAGTTGAGACTATTGCGCCGAGTTGATTGAGTGTTGTCCGTCCTATGAGAGCATTATAGGCTGAACTTACGTCGACCACAATGTAGTCTATTTTGAGGGTCCTAGATTGGTTCCCCTTTCCAAAAGTAGTGTGTAGCGATACGTATCCCAACGGTTGTATCGGAGTGTCTCCTAGTCCAAACAAATTGTTCGGGTATGCTCTTAGTTCCCTTTTGTCTAAGCCGAGTTTGTCGAAGGCTGTTTTGAATAAGATATCGGCAGAACTCCCTTGGTCTACTAGTGTGCGGTATAAATTGGCGTTTGCCAGTATAATTGTGATGACCATGGGGTTGTCGTGTCCCGGGATGATGCCGGATGCGTCTTCTTTAGTGAATGTTATCGCCGGGATGTCGGATGCGTCCTCCTTTCCCTCAACGTGGTATACTTCTTTAAGGTATCTCTTTCGGGATGATTTGGAGATCCCGCCTCCTGCGAATCCGCCATGTATCATGTGGACGTGTCTTTCTGGTGTCCGAGGTGACCGTTCAGTTCGTCCATCATCTTCGTCTCTCCGTCTTTTTCTTTGGTCATCATCCCGGGTGGCCAGAAATCGATCTAATTTTCCTTCTCTTACCAATTTTTCTATGATGTTTTTCAAATCGAAACATTCGTTGGTAGAGTGTCCCCAAACTCGATGGTAGTCACAATACTCCTTCCGATTTCCTCCTCCCCTTTTGCCTTTGAGTGGTCGCGCTGGGAGAATTTTCTCAGTATGGCAAACTTCTTTGTATATGTCGACCAGGGATACTTTGAGAGGAGTGTAGTTGTGGTACTTTTTGATTTTTTCACCCTGTCGATCTTCTTTTCTTTTGGAGTCCTTGTCTTTGTCTCGGTAGGAGGCTCCAGATTTTGAGGTTTCTCCCAACCGAGCGTTCTCTTCCATGTTGATGTATTTTTCTGCTCGCTCCTGTACTTCGTCTAAGGAGGCGGGATACTTTTTTGATATGGATTGGCTGAAAGGTCGTAAGCCATTGATAAGCCCCATGATGGCGGCCTCTGTTGGTAAACTTTGTATGTCCATGCATGTTTTGTTGAATCTTTCCATGTAGTTGCGGAGGCTTTCCCGATCTCCTTGCTTGATCCCTAGTAAGCTGGGTGCGTGCTTGGCCTTATCCTTCTGGATGGAGAATCTGGCCAGAAACTTTTTGGCCAGATCGTCGAAGTTTGAGATGGACCTCGGAGGTAAGTTGTCGAACCATCTGATCGCCGTTTTTGTGAGAGTTGTTGGAAAAGCTTTGCAGCGAACGGCATCCGAGGCATCAGTAAGGTACATCCTGCTTCTGAAATTGCTAAGATGATGGTTGGGATCTGTAGTGCCATCGTACAAAACCATATCCAGAAGCTTGAAGTCCTTTGGAATTTTGGTCTTCATGATTTCCCTGGTGAATGGGTCATGTTCTTTGCGTGATTTTTCTTCAGGAGTGGTCCGAGGAGCTTTTGTTTTGAGGTCGGCTTCTAATTGCTGTAGTTTTTCTTCTAGTTCTCGACGTCGCCGTACTTTTCTTTGTAGATCTTTTCCGATTTCCCGTTGTTGCTGGGTTTCTTTCTCTAGCTACTTCAAACGATCTGGGAGTGCTTTCATGGCTCCCGGATTTGGTGAGTTTTTGTCTCCCTTGGATTCCGGGGTATCCTTTAGCGTAGTGTCCGCGTTCTTGTGCGGCATTCTGTTCTCCAGATTTGAATCGTGGTCGTTGTCATGGCCGTCCGCCATGGTTTTGGGATGACTTCCAGGTTCCCCGGCAACGGCGCCAATGTTCCGAGGGTTACCTGAAACTGGAGGTCGATCTCGGATGAGATCTTCTGTATTGGTTGGAGATGACGTGTCCGGCTGGCTGATGACGGCCGGAACTGTTGGGTCCGACTCGTTGGACTTGCTGCACTGCTGATCCTTGGCCACCAGAGGGTAGGGGGTACCTGCAAGAGACTCCGATGCTTAAGTTAGCACGGGTATTAAGCAGGTTTTTTATGTAGAATCAGAGTATGAGTTATACCTGGGTGCTCCAGTGTATTTATAGTAGCGTGGGCTGACCTTTCTGATAAGATAAGTTAGTTATCTTATCTTATCTTATCTTATCTTGAGTGAAGACAGCATATCTTCAAGAGAACCGCCTTTATCTCTATAGGCTGGGATTGCCTTTGGATTCTGGGTCGTGTTCCTCTATTTGGGCCCTTTTATTGGGCTTTGCTGTCGATTTGGCCGAGTTCTTCGTAAAGAAGTCGGTCCGCTTGACCTGAACAGGTCGGTCGCTTCGCTACTGAACATCCTGGTTCGGACAGCTCGACCCCGGGTATGAACAATGCCCGCTGCAGAGACTTCCTGGATGATCTTGCCAGCAGAGACCAACCAAAGATCAGACTGGCATACCAATTCTTCTCATTCTTCATGGCAGTCAGAAACGAACTGGGTTACTTGGCCACCTTATTTAGCAGATTCGATGTTTTGTTGGCATTCACCGTGACAAAAGCATGTGATAGGTTCTGCGCAAATATGAAAAGTATATTAATTTTCTCAATCCTTCTTCTACCGTTATTGACGACTGTGGCTGTGTTCTGCGTCCAGAAAAGCCAGCATTACCTGAGGAGGAGTCAAGTGAGAGAGAAGAGGATGATGACAGATGCGCACTAGTTAAATGCTTTCGAGAAATGTTTCGTACCATGAAGAGGTTGAATAAAACCCAACATGTTATTCAGGCTCTTCATGGTCCGAAACATTTTTCGGAAACATTTAACTAGTCCGCATCTGTCATCTTCCTCTTCCCTCATACTTGAATCCTCCTCAGGTAATGCTAGCTTGTTCTGGACGTAGAATAGAGCCACAGCCGTCAATAACGGTAGAAGAAGGATTGAGAAAATTGATATATTTTTCGCATTTGCGCAGAACCTATCACATGCTTTTGTCAAGGTGAATGCCAACATAACATCGAATCTACTAAATAATGCGGCCAAGTAACCCAGTTCATTTCTGACTGCCATGATTAATGAGAAGAACTGGTATGCTAGTCTGATCTTTGGTTGGTTTCTGCAGGCAATATCATCAAGGAAGTCTCTGCAGCGGACATCGATCATGTTGATCAAAATCTCCAACATCCACAATCCGATCCCAAAAATGATTAAGGTGCGATACTGAGTATACTCGAAAAGGTTGTCTCCAAAGGTGTACCCAATGTCTTTGGCGAATCCAATCGTCAAAAAAGCTATGGTGGCGCCAACGGCACCGGCAAACATAAAAGGATGGTGCCGCCACTTGAGTTTACAGGTGTTGTTGTTATAACTAAGAAAGGGATGGAAAACAGAGCTAGAAACGGCACTGACGAGCCACACCAAAGAGGTCCATTTATCCGGTATTCCGAACTCCACATATATTGGTATTAGTCTTGCTATCTGGACAGCGTTGACAAGGTGGATCCTAACAGTGATGGAGGCCACCAAAACTAGCTTCCATACTGAGATTGGCTCCGCCAGTGTGGAGCCTGATTTTATCAGTGAACTCGGTGAACTCTTGGCTTAAAAGTGAAGGTATATTACTGGGCACAAAAAAGAGAGTTTGGCGGGAGGTAGAAGGTATCGGGCAAAAAAAGGAAGGTATTCGAAAGTGGGCACAAAGAGCAGAAGCTTTGGAGGGGGGTAGTCCTTGGCTGGACAAGAGGTGAGTTAAAATAAGAGTTTGTTAAGCTAAAGCTTTGGTTGAAGAAAAAGAATGTGAGGATTATTTATTTTAACCCACCTCTTGACTAGCAGAGGACTACCTCCCTCCAAAGCTGCTCGTCTTTGTCCCCACTTTCTAATACCTTCCTCTTTGTGCCTGATACATTCTACCTCCCTCCAAACTCTCTTCTTTGTGTGCAGTTACATACCTTCTTCTTCGATAGCCATGAGTTCACTGACAGAATCAGGCTCTACACCGGCGGAGCCAATCTCAGTGTGGAAGCTTATTTTGGTGGCCTCCATCGCTATCGGGATCCACCTTGTCAACGCTGTCCAGATAGCATAGCTAATACCAATCTTTGTGGATTTCAGAATACCGGATAAATGGACCTCTTTGGTGTGGCTCATCGGTGACGTTTCTAGCTCTGAGTTCCATCCCTTACTTAGTTATTACAGCAACACCTGTAAATTCGGGTGGCGGCACCGTCCTTTTATGTTTACGGGTGTCGTTGGCACCACCATAGCTTTTTTTACTATTGGATTCGCCAGAGACATTGGGTACGCCTTTGGAGACAACCTCTCCGAGTATACTCAGCATCGCACCTTAATCATTTTTGGGATCGGATTATAGATGTTGGAGATTTCGATCAACATGATCGAGGCCCGCTGCAGAGACTTCCTGGTTGATCTTTCCAGCAGAGACCAACCAAAGATCAGACTGGCATACCAATTCTTCTCATTCTTCATGGCAGTCAGAAACGAACTGGGTTACTTGGCTACCTTATTTAGCAGATTCGATGTTTTTTTGGCATTCACCGTGACAAAAGCATGTGATAGGTAAAACCCAACATGTTATTCAGCATCTTCATGGTCCGAAACATTTCTCGGAAGCATTTAACTAGTGCGCATCTGTCATCTTCCTCTTCCCTCACACTTGACTCCTCCTCAGCTAATGCTATCTTGTTCTGGATGAAGAACAGAGCCACAGCCGTCAATAACGGTAGAAGAAGGATTGAGAAAATTGATATGCTTTTCGCATTTGCTCAGAACCTATCACATGCTTTTGTCATGGTGAATGCCAACATAACATCGAATCTGCTAAATAATGCGGCCAATTAACCCAGTTCAGTTCTGACTGCCATGATGAATGAGAAGAACTGGTATGCCAGTCTGTTCTTTGATTGGTCTCTGCTGGCAAGATCATCAAGGAGGTCTCTGTAGCGAGCATCGATCATTTTGATCAAAATCTCCAACATCCACAATCCGATCCCAAAAATGATTAAGGCGCGATACTGAGTATACTCGCAGAGGTTGTCTCCAAAGGCGTACCTAATGTCTTTGGCGAATCCAATTGTCCAAAAAGATATGGTGGCGCCAACGGCACCCGCAAACATAAAAGGATGATGCCGCCACCCAAGTTTACAGGTGTTGCTGTAATAACTAAGGAAGGGATGAAAAACAGAGCTAGAAACGGCGCCGACGTGCCACACCAAAGAGGTCCATTTATCCGATATTCCGAACTCCACATAGATTGGTATTAGCCATGCTATCTGGACAGCGTTGACAAGGTGGATTCCGACAGCGATGGAGGCCACCAAAACCAGCTTCCACATTGAGATTGGCTACGCCAGTGTGGAGCTTGATTATGTCGGTGAACTCGATGAACTCTTAGCTATCAAAGAAGAATGTATGTAACTGGGCACAAAGAAGAGAGTCTGGAGGGAGATAGAAGGTATCGGGCACAAAGAGGAAGGTATTCGAAAGTGGACAAAAAGAGGAGAAGCTTTGGAGGGAGGTAGTCCTTGGCTGGACAAGAGGTTGGTTAAAATAAGAGTTTGTTAAAATAAAGCTTTGGTTGAAGAAAAAGAAGGTGATGATGATTTATTTTAACCCACCTCTTGACTAGCAGAGGACTACCTCCCTCCAAAACTGCTCATCTTTGTGCCCAATTTCTAATACCTTCCTCTTTGTGCCTGATACCTTCTACCTCCCTCCAAAATTTTTTCTTTGTGCGCAGTTACAAACCTTCTTCTTCAATAGCCCTGAGTTCACCGACAGAATCAGGCTCCACACCGGCGGAGCCAATCTCAGTGTGGAAGCTAGTTTTGGTGGCCTCCATCGTTGTCGGGATCCACCTTGTCAACGCTGTCCAGATAGCATAGCTAATACCAATCTTTGTGGAGTTCAGAATACCGGATAAATGGACCTCTTTGGTATGGCTCATCGAAGCCGTTTCTAGCTCTGAGTTCCATCCCTTACTTAGTTATTACAGCAACACCTGTAGACTCGGGTGGTGGCACCGTCCTTTTATGTTTGCGGCTGCCGTTGGCGCCACCATAGTTTTTTTTACTATTGGATTCGCCAAAGACATTGGGTACGCTTTTGGAGACAACCTCTCCTAGTATACTCAGCATCGCGCCTTAATCATTTTTGGGAGCGGATTATAGATGTTGGAGATTTCGTTCAAGATTATCGATGCCTGCTGCAGAGACTTCCTGGATGATCTTGCCAGCAGAGACCAACCAAAGATCAGACTGACATACCAATTCTTCTCATTCTTCATGGCAGTCAGAAACGAAATGGGTTACTTGGCCACCTTATTTAGCAGATTCGATGTTTTGTTGGCATTCACCGGGACAAAAGCATGTGATAGGTTTTGCGCAAATATGAAAAGCATAACAATTTTCTCAATCCTTCTTCTACCGTTATTGACGGCTGTGGATGTGTTTTGCGTCTAGAAACAGCCAGCATTACCTAAGAAGTAGTCAAGTGAGAGAGAAGAGGATGATGACAGATGCGCACTAGTTAAATGCTTTCGAGAAATGTTTCGGACCATGAAGAGTCTGAATAAAACCCAACATGTTATTCAGCCTCTTCATGGTCCGAAACATTTCTCGGAAGCATTTAACTAGTGCGCATCTGTCATCTTCCTCTTCCCTCACACTTGACTCCTCCTCAGGTAATGCTATCTTGTTCTGGACGCAGAACAGAGCCACAGCCATCAATAACGGCAGAAGAAGGATTGAGAAAATTGATATACTTTTCGCATTTGCGTAGAACCTATCACATGCTTTTGTCATGGTGAATGCCAACATAACATCGAATCTACTAAATAAGGCGGACAAGTAACCCAGTTCATTTCCGGCTGCGATGATGAATGAGAAGAACTGGTATGCCAGTCTGTTCTTTGGTTGGTCTCTGCTGGCAAGATCACCAAAGAAGTCTCTACAGCGGGCATCGATCATGTTGATCGAAATCTCCAACATCCACAATCCGATCCCAAAAATGATTAAGGCATGATACTGAGTATACTCGGAGAGGTTGTCTACAAAGGCGTACCCAATGTCTTTGGCGAATCCAATTGTCCAAAAAGATATGGTGGCTCCAACGGCACTCGCAAACATAAAAGGATGGTGCCGGCACCCGAGTTTACAGGTGTTGCTGTAACAACTAATTAAGGGAATGAAAACAGAGCTAGAAACGGCGCCGACGAGCCACACCAAATAAGTCCATTTATCCGGTATTCCGAACTCCACATAGATTGGTATTAGCCATGCTATCTAGACAGCGTTGACAAGGTGGATCCCGACAGCAATGGAGGCCACCAAAACCAGCTTCCACATTGAGATTGGCTACGCCGGTGTGGAGCTTGATTCTGTCGGTGAACTCGGTGAACTCTTAGCTATCAAAGAAGAAGGTACGTAACTGGGCACAAAGAAGAGAGTTTGGAGGGAGGTAGAAGGTATCGGGCACAAAGAGGAAGGTATTCGAAAGTGGGCACAAAGAGGAGAAGCTTTGGAGGGAGGTAGTCCTTGGCTGGACTAGAGGTGGGTTAAAATAAGAGTTTGTTAAACTAAAGCTTTGGTTGAAGAAAAAGAAGGTGGTAATGATTTATTTTAACCCACCTCTTGACCATCAGAGGACTACCTCCCTCCAAAGCTGCTCCTCTTTTTGCCCATTTTCTAATACCTTCCTCTTTGTGCCTGATACCTTCTACCTCCCTCCAAACTCTCTTCTTTGTGCGCAGTTACATACCTTCTTCTTCAATAGCCATGAGTTCACCGACAGAATCAGGCTCCACACCGGTGGAGCCAATCTCAGTGTGGAAGCTTGTTTTGGGGGCCTCCATCGCTGTCGGGATTCACCTTGTCAACGATGTCCAGATAGCATAGCTAATACAGATCTATGTGGAGTTCGGAATACCGGATAAATGGATTTCTTTGGTGTGGCTCGTCGGCACTGTTTCTAGCTCTGTTTTCCATCCCTTACTTAGTTATTACAGTAACACCTGTAAACTCGGGTGGAGGCACCGTCCTTTTATATTTGCGGGTGTCGTTGGGGCCACCGTAGCTTTTTTTACAATTGGGTTCGCCAATGACATTGGCTACGCCTTTGGAGACAACCTCTCCGAGTATACTCAGCATCGCACCTTAATCATTTTTGGGATCGGATTATGGATGTTGGAGATTTTGATCAACATGATCGATGCCCGCTGTAGAGACTTCCGGCATGATCTTGCCAGCAAAAACTAACCAAAGATCAGACTGGCATACCAGTTTTTCTCATTCTTCATGGCAGTCAGAAACGAACTGGATTAATTGGGCGCGCTATTTAGTAGATTCGATGCTTTGTTGGCATTTACCGTGACAAAAGCATGTGATAGGTTCTGCGCAAATATGAAAAGCATATCAATTTTCTCAATACTTCTTCTACCGTTATTGACGGCTGTGGTTGTGTTCTGCGTCCAGAAAAAGCCAGCATTTCCTGAGGAGGAGTCAAGTAAAAGAGATCAGGATGATGACAGATGCGTACTCGTTAAATGCTTTCGATAAATGTTTCGGACCATGAAGAGGTTGAATAAAACCCAACATGTTATTCAGCCTCTTCATGGTCCAAAACATTTCTCGGAAGCATTTAACTAGTGCCCATCTGTCATCTTCATCTTCCCTCACACTTGACTCCTCCTTAGGTAATGCTAGCTTGTTCTGGACGTAGAATAGAGCCACAGCCGTCAATAACAGTAGAAGGATTGAGAAAATTGATATGTTTTTTGCATTTGCGCAGAACCTATCACATGCTTTTATCATGGTGAATGCCAACATAACATAGAATCTACTAAATAATGCAGCCAAGTAACCCAGTTCATTTCCGACTGCCATGATGAATGAGAAGAACTAGTATGTCAGTCTGATCTTTGGCTAGTTTCTGCTGGCAAGATCATCAAGGAAGTCGCTGCAGCGGACATCGATCATGTTGATTGAAATCTCCAACATCTACAATCCGATCCCAAAAATGATTAAGCCACGATACTGAGTATACTCGAAAAGGTTGTCTCCAAAGGTGTACCCAATGTCTTTGGCAAATTCAATTGTCAAAAAAGCTATGGTGGCGCCAACGGCACCCGCAAACATAAAAGGATGGTGCCGCCACCCGAGTTTACAGGTGTTGCTGTAATAACTAAGTAAGGGATGGAAAACAGAGCTAGAAACGGCACCGACGAGCCACACCAAATAAGTCCATTTATCTGGTATTCCGAACTCCACATATTTTGGTATTATCCTTGCTATCTGGACAGCGTTGACAAGGTGGATCCCGACAGCGATGGAGGTCACCAAAACCAGCTTCCATACTGAGATTGGCTCCGCCGGTGTGGTGCCTGATTCTGTCAGTGAACTCGGTGAACTCTTGGCTTAAAAGTGAAGGTATATTACTGGGCACAAAAAAGAGAGTTTGGCGGGAGGTAGAAGGTATCGGACACAAAGAGGAAGGTATTCGAAAATGGGCACAAAGAGGAGAAGCTTTGGAGGGAGGTAGTCCTTGTCTGGACAAGAGGTGGGTTAAAATAAGAGTTTGTTTAACTAAAGCTTTGGTTGAAGAAAATGAAGGTGATGATGATTTATTTTAACCCACCTCTTGACCATCAGAGGACTACCTCCCTCCAAAGCTGCTCCTCTTTGTGCCCACTTTCTAATACCTTCCTCTTGGTGCCTGATACCTTCTACCTCCCTCCAAACTCTCTTCTTTGTGCGCAGTTACATACCTTCTTCTTCGATAGCCCTGAGTTCACCGACAGAATCAGGCTCCACACCGGCGGAGCCAATCTCAATATGAAAGCTTGTTTTGGTGGCCTCCATCGCTATCGGGATCCACCTTGTCAATGCTGTCCAGATAGCATAGCTAATACCAATCTTTGTGGAGTTCAGAATACCGGATAAATGGATCTCTTTGGTGTGGCTCATCTGTGCCATTTCTAGCTCTGAGTTCCATCCCTTACTTAGTTATTACAGCAACACCTGTAAACTCGGGTGGCGGCACCGTCCTTTTATGTTTGCGGGTGCCGTTGGCGCCACCATAGCTTTTTTTCCTACTGGATTCGCTAAAGACATTGGGCACGCCTTTGGAGACAACCTCTTCGAGTATACTCAGCATCGAGCCTTAATCATTTTTGGGATCGGATTATAGATGTTGGAGATTTCGATCAACATGATCGAGGCCCGCTGCAGAGACTTCCTGGATGATCTTTCCAGCAGAGACCAACCAAAGATCAGACTGGCATACCAATTATTCTCATTCTTCATGGCAGTCAGAAACGAACTGGGTTACTTGGCTACCTTATTTAGCAGATTCGATGTTTTTTTGGCATTCACTGTGACAAAAGCATGTGATAGGTTCTGCGCAAATATGAAAAGCATATCAATTTTCTCAATCCTTCTTCTACCATTATTGATGACTGTGGCTGTGTTCTGCGTCCAGAAAAAGTCAGCATTTCCTGAGGAGGAGTCAAGTGAGAGAGAAGAGGATGATGACAGATGCGCACTAGTTAAATGCTTTCGAGAAATGTTTCGGACCATGAAGAGTCTGAATAAAACCCAGAATGTTATTCAGCCTCTTCATGGTCCGAAACATTTCTCGGAAGCATTTAACTATTGCGCATCTGTAATCTTCCTCTTCCCTCACACTTGACTCCTCCTCAGGTAATGCTATCTTGTTCTGGACGCAGAACAGAGCCACAGCCGTCAATAACGGTAGAAGAAGGATTGAGAAAATTGATATGCTTTTCGCATTTGCTCAGAACCTATCACATGCTTTTGTCATGGTGAATGCCAACATAACATCGAATCTGCTAAATAATGCGGCCAATTAACCCAGTTTATTTCTGACTGCCGTGATGAATGAGAAGAACTGGTATGCCAGTCTGTTCTTTGGTTGGTCTCTGCTGGCAAGATCATCATGGAGGTCTCTGTAGCGGGCATCGATCATTTTGATTAAAATCTCTAACATCCACAATCCGATCCCAAAAATGATTAAGGCGCGATACTGAGTATACTCGCAGAGGTTGTTTCCAAAGGCGTACCTAATGTCTTTGGCGAATCCAATTGTCCAAAAAGATATGGTGGCGCCAACGGCACCCGCAAACATAAAAGGATGATGCCATATTGGATTCGCCAAAGACATTGGGTACGCTTTTGGAGACAACCTCTCCGAGTATACTCAGCATCGCGCCTTAATCATTTTTGGGATCGGATTATAGATGTTGGAAATTTCGACCAAGATGATCGATGCCCGCTGCAGAGACTTCCTGGATGATCTTGCCAGCAGAGACCAACCAAAGATCAAACTGACATACCAATTCTTCTCATTCTTCATGGCAGTCAGAAACGAAATGGGTTACTTGGCCACCTTATTTAGCAGATTCGATGTTTTGTTGGCATTCACCGTGACAAAAGCATGTGATAGGTTCTGCGCAAATATGAAAAGCATAACAATTTTCTCAATCCTTCTTCTACCGTTATTGACGGCTGTGGATGTGTTTTGCGTCTAGAAACAGCCAGCATTACCTAAGGAGTAGTCAAGTGAGAGAGAAGAGGATGATGACAGATGCGCACTAGTTAAATGCTTTCGAGAAATGTTTCGGACCATGAAGAGTCTGAATAAAACCCAACATGTTATTCAGCCTCTTCATGGTCCGAAACATTTCTCGGAAGCATTTAACTATTGCGCATCTGTCATCTTCCTCTTCCCTCACACTTGACTCCTCCTCAGGTAATGCTATCTTATTCTGGACGCAGAACAGAGCCACAGCCATCAATAACGGTAGAAGAAGGATTGAGAAAATTGATATGCTTTTCGCATTTGCGCAGAACCTATAACATGCTTTTGTCATGGTGAATGCCAACATAACATCGAATCTACTAAATAATGCGGCCAAGTAACCCAGTTCATTTCCGACTGCGATGATGAATGAGAAGAACTGGTATACCAGTCTGTTCTTTGGTTAGTCTCTGCTGGCAAGATCATCAAGAAAGTCTCTGCAACCGGCATCGATCATGTTATCGAAATCTCCAACATCCACAATCCGATCCCAAAAATGATTAAGGCGCGATACTGAGTATACTCGGAGAGGTTGTCTCCAAAGGCGTACCCAATGTCTTTGAAGAATCCAATTGTCCAAAAAGATATGGTGGCGCAAACGGCACCCGCAAACATAAAAGGATGGTGCCGCCACCCGAGTTTACAGGTGTTGCTGTAATAACTAAGTAAGTGATGGAAAATAGAGCTAGAAACGGCGCCGACGAGCCACACCAAAGAGGTCCATTTTTCCGGTATTCCGAACTCCACATAGATTGGTACTAGCCATGCTATCTAGACAGCGTTGACAAGGTGGATCCCGACAGCAATGGAGGCCACCAAAACCAGCTTCCACATTGAGATTGGCTACGCCGGTGTAGAGCTTGATTCTGTCGGTGAACTCTTAGCTATCAAAGAAGAAGGTATTTAACTGGGCACAAAGAAGAGAGTTTGGAGGGAGGTAGAAGGTATCGAGCGCAAAGAGGAAGGTATTCGAAAGTGGGCACAAAGAGGAGAAGCTTTGGAGGGAGGTAGTCCTTGGCTGGACAAGAGGTGGGTTAAAATAACAGTTTGTTAAACTAAAGCTTTGGTTGAAGAAAAAGAAGGTGATGATGATTTATTTTAACCCACCTCTTGACCAGTAGAGGACTACCTCCCTCCAAAGCTGCTCCTCTTTGTGCCCACTTTCTAATTCCTTCCTCTTTGTGCTTGATACCTTCTACCTCCCTCCAAACTCTCGTCTTTGTCCGCAGTTACATACCTTCTTCTTCGATAGCCATGAGTTCACCGACAGAATCAGGCTTCACACCGGCGGAGCCAATCTCAGTGTGGAAGCTTGTTTTGGTGGCCTACATCGCTGTCGGGATTCACCTAGTCAACGACGTCTAGATAGCATAGCTAATACCAATCTATGTGGAGTTCGGAATACCGGACAAATGGATCTCTTTGCTGTGGCTCGTCGGCGCCGTTTCTAGCTTTGTTCTCCATCCCTTACTTAGTTATTACAGTAACACCTGTAAATTCGGGTGGCGGCACCGTCCTTTTATGTTTGCGGGTGTCGTTGGGGCCACCGTAGCTTTTTTGACAATTGGATTCGCCAAAGACATTGGGTACACCTTTGGAGACAACCTCTCCGAGTATACTCAGCATCGCCCCTTAATCATTTTTGGAATCGGATTATGGATGTTGGAGATTTCGATTAACATGATTGATGCCCGCTGCAGAGACTTCCGGCATGATCTTGCCAGCAGAGACCAACCAAAGATCAAACTGGTATACCAGTTTTTCTCATTCTTCATGGCAGTCAGAAATGAACTGGGTTACTTGGGCGCCTTATTTAGTAGATTCAATGTTTTGTTGGCTTTTACCGTGATAAAAGCATGTGATAGGTTATGCGCAAATGTGAAAAGCATATCAATTTTTTCAGTCCTTCTTCTACCGTTATTGACGGCTGTGGCTGTGTTCTGCGTCCAGAAAAAGCCAGCATTTCCTAAGAAGGAGTCAAGTGAGAGAGAAGAGGATGATGACAGATGCGTACTAGTTAAATGCTTTCGAGAAATGTTTCGGACCATGAAGAGGTTGAATAAAACTCAACATGTTATTCAGCCTCTTCATGGTCCGAAACATTTCTCGAAAGCATTTAACTAGTGCGCATCAGTCATTTTCCTCTTCCCTCACACTTGACTCCTCCTCAGGTAATGCTAGCTTGTTCTGGACGTAGAATAAAGCCACAGCCGTCAATAACGGTAGAAGAAGGATTGAGAAAATTGATATGTTTTTCGCATTTGCGCAGAACCTATCACATGCTTTTGTCATGGTGAATGCCAACATAACATCGAATCTACTAAATAAGGCGGCCAAGTAACCCAGTTCATTTTCGACTGCCATGATGAATGAGAAGAACGGGTTTGCTAGTCTGATCTTTGGTTGGTTTCTGCTAGCAAGATCATCAAGGAAGTCTCTGCAGCGAACATCGATCATGTTGATCGAAATCTCCAACATCCACAATCTGATCCCAGAAATGATTAAGGCGCGATACTGAATATACTCGGAGAGGTTGTTTCAAAAGGTGTACCCAATGTCTTTGGCGAATCCAATTGTCAAAAAAGCTATGGTGGCGCCAACGGCACCCGCAAACATAAAAGGATGGTGCGGCCACCTGAGTTTACAGGTGTTGCTGTAATAACTAAGTAAGGGATGGAAAACAGAGCTAGAAACGGCACCGACGAGCCACACCAAAGAGGTCCATTTATCCGGTATTCCGAACTCCACATATATTGGTATTAGCCATGCTATCTGGACAGCGTTGACAAGGTGGATCCCGACAGCGATGGAGGACACCAAAACCAGCTTTCATACTAAGATTGGGTCTACCGGCGTGGAGCCTGATTCTGTCAGTGAACTCGGAGCCACACCAAAGAGGTCCATTTATCCGGTATTCCGAACTCCACATATATTGGTATTAGCCATGCTATCTGGACAGCGTTGACAAGGTGGATCCCGACAGCGATGGAGGACACCAAAACCAGCTTTCATACTAAGATTGGGTCTACCGGCGTGGAGCCTGATTCTGTCAGTGAACTCGGTGAACTCTTGGCTTAAAAGTGAAGGTATGTTACTGGGCACAAAAAAGAGAGTTTGGAGGGAGGTAGAAGGTATCGGGCACAAAGAGGAAGGTATTCGGAAGCGGGCACAAAGAGGAGAAGCTTTGGAGGGAGGAAGTCCTTGGCTGGACAAGAGGTGAGTTAAAATAAGAGTTTGTGAAACTAAAGCTTTGGTTGAAGAAAAAGAAGGTCATGATTTATTTTAACCCACCTCTTGACTAGCAGAGGACTACCTCCCTCCAAAGCTGCTCGTCTTTGTGCCCACTTTCTAATACCTTCCTCTTTGTGCCTGATACCTTCTACCTCCCTCCAAGATCTCTTCTTTCTGGGCAGTTACATACCTTCTTCTTCGATAGCCATGAGTTCACCGACAGAATCAAGCTCCATATCGGTGGAGCCAATCTCAGTGTGGAAGCATGTTTTTGTGGCCTCCATCACTGTCGGGATCCACCTTGTCAATATTGTCCAGATAGCATAGCTAATACCAATCTTTGTGGAGTTCGGAATACCGGATAAATGGACCTCTTTGGTGTGGCTCATCGGCGCCGTTTCTAGCTCTGAGTTCCATCCCTTACTTAGTTATTACAGCAATACCTGTAAATTCGGGTGGCGGCACCGTCCTTTTATGTTTGCGGGTGCCGTTGGCGCTACCATAGTTTTTTTTACTATTGGATTCGCCAAAGACATTGGGTACGCTTTTGGAGACAACCTCTCCGAGTATACTCAGTATCGCGCCTTAATCATTTTTGGGATCGAATTGTGGATGTTGGAGATTTCGATCAACATGATCGATGCCCGCTGCAGAGACTTCCTTGGTGATCTTGCCAGCAGAGACCAACCAAAGATCAGACTGGCATACCAATTCTTCTCATTCTTCATGGCAGTCATAAACGAACTGGGTTACTTGGCCACCTTATTTAGCAGATTCGATGTTTTGTTGGCATTCACCGTGACAAAAGCTTGTGATAGGTTCTGCGCAAATATGAAAAGCATATCAATTTTCTCAATCCTTCTTCTACCGTTATTGACGGCTGTGGATGTGTTTTGCGTCTAGAAACAGCCAGTATTACCTAAGGAGTAGTCAAGTGAGAGAGAAGAGGATGATGACAGATGCGCACTAGTTAAATGCTTCGGAGAAATGTTTCGGACCATAAAGAGGCTAAATAAAACCCAACGTGTTATTCAGCCTCTTCATGGTCCGAAACATTTCTCGGAAGCATTTAACTAGTGGGCATCTGTCATCTTCCTCTTCCCTCACACTTGACTCCTCCTCAGGTAATGCTATCTTGTTCTGGACGCAGAATAGAGCCACAGCCGTCAATAACGGTAGAAGAAAGATTGAGAAAATTGATATGCTTTTCGCATTTGCACAGAACCTATCACATGCTTTTGTCATGGTGAATGCCAACATAACATCGAATCTACTAAATAATGCGGCCAAGTAACCCAGTTCATTTCTAACTGCCATGATGAATGAGAAGAACCGGTATGCCAGTCTGTTCTTTGGTTGGTCTCTGCTGGCAAGATCACCAAGGAAGTCTCTGCAGCGGGCATCGATCATGTTGATCGAAATCTCCAACATCCACAATTCGATCCCAAAAATGATTAAGGCGCGATACTGAGTATACTCGGAGAGGTTGTCTCCAAAGGCATACCCAATGTCTTTGGCGAATCCAATTGTCCAAAAAGGTATGGTGGCGCCAACGGCACCCACAAACATAAAAGGATGGTGCCGCCACCCGAGTTTACAGGTGTTGCTGTAATAACTAAGTAAGGGATGGAAAACAGAGCTAGAAACGGCACCGACGAGCCACACTAAATAAGTCCATTTATCTGGTATTCCGAACTCCACATATATTGGTATTAGCCTTGCTATCTGGACAGCGTTGACAAGGTGGATCCCGACAGCGATGGAGGCCACCAAAACCAGCTTCCATACTGAGATTGGCTCCACCGGTGTGGAGCCTGATTCTGTCGGTGAATTTGGTGAACTCTTGGCTTAAAACTGAAGGTATGTTACTGGGCACAAAAAAGAGAGTTTGGAGGGAGGTATAAGGTATCGGGAACAATGAGGAAGGTATTCGAAAGTGGGCAGAAAGAGGAGAAGCTTTGGAGGGAGGTAGTCCTTGGCTGGACAAGAGGTGGGTTAAAATAACAGTTTGTTAAACTAAAGCTTTGATTGAAGAAAAAGAAGGTGACGATGATTTATTTTAACCTACCTCTTGACCAGCAGAGGACTACCTCCCTCCAAAGCTGTTCCTCTTTGTGCCCACTTTCTAATTCCTTCCTCTTTGTGCCTGATACCTTATACCTCCCTCCAAACTCTCGTCTTTGTCCGCAGTTACATACCTTCTTCTTCGATAGCCGTGAGTTCACCGACAGAATCAGGCTCCACACTGGCGGAGCCAATCTCAGTGTGGAAGCTTATTTTGGTGGCCACCATCGCTGTCAGATTCACCTTGTCAACGACGTCCAGATAGCATAGCTAATACCAATCTATGTGGAGTTCGGAATACCGGATAAATGGATCTCTTTGGTGTGGCTCGTCGGCGCCGTTTCTAGCTCTGTTTTCCATCCCTTAGTTAATATAGTAACACCTGTAAATTCTGGTGGCGGCACCGTCCTTTTATGTTTGCGGGTGTCGTTGGGGCCACTATAGCTTTTTTGACAATTGGATTCGCCAAAGACATTGGGTACGCCTTTGGAGACAACCTCTCCGAGTATACTCAGCATCGCGCCTTAATCATTTTTGGGATCGGATTATGGATGTTGGAAATTTCGATTAACATGATTGATGCCCGCTGCAGAGACTTCCGGCATGATCTTGCCAGCGGAGACCAACCAAAGATCAGACTGGCATATTAGTTTTTCTCATCCTTCATGGCAGTCAGAAATGAACTGGGTTACTTGGGCGCCTTATTTAGTAAATTCAATGTTTTGTTGGCATTTACCGTGACAAAAGCATGTGATAGGTTATGCGCAAATATGAAAAGCATATCAATTTTTTCAATCCTTCTTCTATCGTTATTGACGGCTGTGGCTATGTTCTGCGTCTAGAAAAAGCCAGCATTACTTGAGGAGGAGTCAAGTGAGAGAGAAGAGGATGATGACAGATGCGTACTAGTTAAATGCTTTCGAGAAATGTTTCGGACCATGAAGAGGATGAATAAAACCCAACATGTTATTCAGCCTCTTCATGATCCGAAACATTTCTCGGAAGCATTTAACTAGTGCGCATCAGTCATCTTCCTCTTCCCTCACACTTGACTCCTCCTCAGGTAATGCTAGCTTGTTCTGGATGTAGGATAAAGCCACAGCCGTCAATAACGGTAGAAGAAGAATTGAAAAAATTGATATGTTTTTCGCATTTGCGCAGAACCTATCACATGCTTTTGTCATGGTGAATGCCAACATAACATCGAATCTACTAAATAATGCGGCCAAGTAACCCAGTTCATTTTCGACTGCCATGATGAATGAGAAGAACTGGTATGCTAGTCTGATCTTTGGTTGGTTTCTGCTAGCAAGATCATCAAGGAAGTCTCTGCAGCGGACATCGATCATGTTGATCGAAATCTCCAACATCCACAATCCGATCCCAAAAATGATTAAGGCGCGATACTGAGTATACTCGGAGAGGTTGTTTCCAAAGGTGTACCCAATGTCTTTGGCGAATCCAATTGTCAAAAAAGCTATTGTGGCGCCAACGGCACCCGCAAACATAAAAGGATGGTGCGGCCACCTGAGTTTACAGGTGTTGCTGTAATAACTAAGTTCTCGGAAGCATTTAACTAGTGCGCATCAGTCATCTTCCTCTTCCCTCACACTTGACTCCTCCTCAGGTAATGCTAGCTTGTTCTGGACGTAGAATAAAGCCACAGCCGTCAATAACGGTAGAAGAAGGATTGAGAAAATTGATATGTTTTTCGCATTTGCGCAGAACCTATCACATGCTTTTGTCATGGTGAATGCCAACATAACATCGAATCTACTAAATAATGCGGCCAAGTAACCCAGTTCATTTTCGACTGCCATGATGAATGAGAAGAACTGGTATGCTAGTCTGATCTTTGGTTGGTTTCTGCTAGCAAGATCATCAAGGAAGTCTCTGCAGCGGACATCGATCATGTTGATCGAAATCTCCAACATCCACAATCCGATCCCAAAAATGATTAAGGCGCGATACTGAGTATACTCGGAGAGGTTGTTTCCAAAGGTGTACCCAATGTCTTTGGCGAATCCAATTGTCAAAAAAGCTATTGTGGCGCCAACGGCACCTGCAAACATAAAAGGATGGTGCGGCCACCTGAGTTTACAGGTGTTGCTGTAATAACTAAGTAAGGGATGAAAAACAGAGCTAGAAACGGCACCGACGAGCCACACCAAAGAGGTCCATTTATCCGGTATTCCGAACTCCACATATATTGGTATTAGTCATGCTATATGGACAGCGTTGACAAGGTGGATCCCGACAGCGATGGAGGACACCAAAACCAGCTTTCATACTGAGATTGGCTCCACCGGTCCTTTGGAGACAACCTCTCCGAGTATACTCAGTATCGCGCCTTAATCATTTTTGGGATCGAATTGTGGATGTTGGAGATTTCGATCAACATGATCGATGCCCGCTGCAGAGACTTCCTGGATGATCTTGCCAGCAGAGACCAACCAAAGATCAGACTGGCATACCAATTCTTCTCATTCTTTATGGCAGTCATAAACGAACTGGGTTACTTGGCCACCTTATTTAGCAGATTTGATGTTTTGTTGACATTCACCGTGACAAAAGCATGTGATAGGTTCTGTGCAAATATGAAAAGCATATCAATTTTCTCAATCTTTCTTCTACCGTTATTGACGGCTGTGGCTGTGTTCTGCGTCCAGAAAAAGCCAGCATTACCTGAGGAGGAGTCAAGTGAGAGAGAAAAGGATGATGACAGATGCGCACTAGTTAAATGCTTCGGAGAAATGTTTCGGACCATAAAGAGGCTAAATAAAACCCAACGTGTTATTCAGCCTCTTCATGGTCCGAAACATTTCTCGGAAGCATTTAACTAGTGGGCATCTGTCATCTTCCTCTTCCCTCACACTTGACTCCTCCTCAGGTAATGCTATCTTGTTCTGGACGCAGAATAGAGCCACAGCCGTCAATAACGGTAGAAGAAGGATTGAGAAAATTGATATGCTTTTCGCATTCGCACAGAACCTATCACATGCTTTTGTCATGGTGAATGCCAACATAACATTGAATCTACTAAATAATGCATCCAAGTAACCCAGTTCATTTCTGACTGCCATGATGAATGAGAAGAACTGGTATGCCAGTCTGTTCTTTGGTTGGTCTCTGCTGGCAAGATCACCAAGGAAGTCTCTGCAGCGGGCATCGATCATGCTGATCGAAATCTCCAACATCTACAATCCGATCCCAAAAATGATTAAGGTGCGATACTGAGTATACTCGGAGAGTTGTCTCCAAAGGCGTACCCAATGTCTTTGGCGAATCCAATTGTCCAAAAAGATATGGTGGCTCCAACGGCAACCGCAAACATAAAAGGATGGTGCCGCCACCCGAGTTTACAGGTGTTGCTGTAACAACTAAGTAAGAGATGAAAAACAGAGCTAGAAACGGCGCCGACGAGCCACACCAAACAGGTCCATTTATCCGGTATTTCGAACTCCACATAGATTGGTATTAGCCATGCTATCTAAACAGCGTTGACAAGGTGGATCCCGACAGCGATGGAGGCCACCAAAACCAGCTTCCACATTGAGATTGGCTACGCCGGTGTGGAGCTTGATTCTGTCGGTGAACTCGGTGAACTCTTAGCTATCAAAGAAGAAGGTATGTAACTTGGCACAAAGAAGAGAGTTTGGAGGGAGGTAGAATGTATCGGGCACAAAGAGAAAGTTATTCGAAAATGGGCACAAAGAGGAGAAGTTTTGGAGGGAGGTAGTCCTTAGCTGGACAAGAGGTGGGTTAAAATAAGAGTTTGTTAAACTAAAGCTTTCGTTGAAGAAAAAGAAGGTGATGATGATTTATTTTAATCCACCTCTTGACCATCAGAGGACTACCTCCCTCCAAAGCTGCTCTTCTTTGTTCCCACTTTCTAATACATTCCTCTTTGTGCCTGATACCTTCTACCTCCCTCCAAACTCTCTTCTTTGTGCGCAGTTACATACCTACTTCTTCAATAGCCATGAGTTCACCGACAGAATCAGGCTCCACACCGGCGGAGCCAATCTCAGTGTGGAAGCTTGTTTCGGTGGCCTCCATCGCTGTCGGGATTCACCTTGTCAACGATGTCCAGATAGCATAGCTAATACCAATCTATGCGGAGTTCGGAATACCGGATAAATGGATTTCTTTGGTGTGGCTCGTCGGCGCTGTTTCTAGCTCTGTTTTCCATCTCTTACTTAGTTATTACAGTAACACCTGTAAACTCGGGTGGCGGCACCGTCCTTTTATGTTTGCGGGTGTCGTTGGGGCCACCGTAGCTTTTTTGACAATTGGGTTCGCCAAAGACATTGGCTACGCCTTTGGAGACAACCTCTCCGAGTATACTCAGCATCGCGCCTTAATCATTTTTGGGATCGGATTATGGATGTTGGAGATTTCGATCAACATGATCGATGCCCGCTGCAGTGACTTCCGGCATGATCTTGCCAGCAAAGACCAACCAAAGATCAGACTGGCATACCAGTTTTTTTTATTCTCCATGGCAGTCAGAAACGAACTGGGTTACTTGGGCGCGTTATTTAGTAGATTCGATGTTTTGTTGGCATTCACCGTGACAAAAGCATGTGATAGGTTCTGCATAAATATGAAAAGCATATCAATTTTCTCAATCCTTCTTCTACCGTTATTGACGGCTGTGGCTATGTTTTGCGTATAGAAATAGCCAGCAATACCTGAGGAGGAGTCAAGTGAGAGAGAAGAGGATGGTGACAGATGCGCACTAGTTAAATGCTTTCGAGAAATGTTTCGGACCATGAAGAGGTTGAATAAAACCCAACATGTTTTTCAGCCTCTTCATGGTCCGAAACATTTCTCGGAAGCATTTAACTAGTGCGCATCTGTCATCTTCCTCTTCCCTCACACTTGACTCCTCCTGAGGTAATACTATATTGTTCTGAACGCAGAACACAGCCACAGCCGTCAATAACGGTAGAAGAAGGATTGAAAAAATTGATATGCTTTTCGAATTTGCACAGAACCTATCACATGCTTTTGTCATGGTAAATGCCAACATAACATCGAATCTACTAAATAATGCGGCCAAGTAACCCAGTTCATTTCCGACTGCCATAATGAATGAGAAGAACTGGTATGCCAGCCTGATCTTTGGTTGGTCTCTGCTGGCCAGATCGTCAAGGAAGTCTCTGCAGCGGGCATCGATCATGTTGATCGAAATCTCCAACATCCACAATCAGATCCCAAAAATGATTAAGGCGCGATACTGAGTATACTCGGAGAGGTTGTCTCCAAAGGCGTACCCAATGTCTTTGGCGAATCCAATTGTCAAAAAAACTACGGTGGCGTCAACAGCACCCGCAAACATAAAAGGATGGTGCCGCCACCCGAGTATAGAGGTGTTGCTGTAATAACTAAGTAAGGGATGGAAAACAGAGCTAGAAACGGCACCGACGAGCCACACCAAATAAGTCCATTTATCCGGTATTCCGAACTCCACATAGATTGGTATTATCCATGCTATCTGGACAGCGTTGACAAGGTGGATCCCGACAGCGATGGAGGCCACCAAAACCAGCTTCCATACTGAGATCGGCTCCGCCGATGTGGAGCCTGATTCTGTCAATGAACTCGGTGAACTCTTGGCTTAAAAGTGAAGGAATGTTATAGGGCACAAAGAAGAGAGTTTGGAGGTAGGTAGAAGGTATCGGGCGCAAAGAGGAAGATATTCGAAAGTGGGCACAAAGAGGAGAAGCTTTTGAGGGAGGTAGTCCTTGGCTGGACAAGAGGTGAGTTAAAATAAGAGTTTGTTAAACTAAAGCTTTGGTTGATGAAAAAGAAGGTGATGATGATTTATTTTAACCCACCTCTTGACCAGCAGAGGACTACCTCCCTCCAAAGCTGCTCGTCTTTATGCCCACTTTCTAATACCTTCCTCTTTGTGCCTGATACCATCTACCTCCCTCCAAATTCTCTTCTTTGTGCGCAGTTACATACCTTCTTCTTCCATAGCCATGAGTTCACCGACAGAATCAGGCTCCACACCGGCGGAGCCAGTCTCAGTGTGGAAGCTTGTTTTGGTGGCCTCCATCGCTGTCGTGATCCACCTTGTCAACGCTGTCCAGATAGCATAGCTAATACCAATCTTTGTGGAGTTCGAAATAACGGATAAATGGACCTCTTTGGTGTGGCTCATCGGTGCCGTTTCTAGCTCTGAGTTCCATCCCTTGCTTAGTTATTACAGCAACACCTGTAAACTCGGGTGGCGGCACCGTCCTTTTATGTTTGCGGGTGCCGTTGGCGCCATCATAGCTTTTTGACAATTGTATTCACCAAAGACATTGGGTACACCTTTGGAGACAACCTCTTCGAGTATACTCAGCATCGCGCCTTAATCAATTTTGGGATCGAATTATGAATGTTGGAGATTTCGATCAACATGATCGATGCCCGCTGCAGAGACTTCCTTGACAATCATGCAAGCAGAGACCAACCAAAGATCAGACTGGCATACCAGTTCTTCTCATTCTTCATGGCAGTCAGAAACGAATTGGGTTACTTGGCCGCCTTATTTAGTAGATTCGATGTTATGTTGGCATTCACCGTGACAAAAGCATGTGATAGGTTCTGCGCAAACATGAAAAGCATATCAACTTTCCCAATCCTTCTTCTACCGTTATTAACGGCTGTGGCTCTGTTCTGCATCCAGAACAAGCCAGCATTACCTGAGGAGGAGTCAAGTGAGACGGAAAAGAAAGATGACAGATGCGCACTAGTTAAATGCTTCCGAGAAATGTTTCAGACCTTGAAGAGGCTGAATAACATGTCATCTTCCTCTTGTCTCTCACTTGACTCCTCCTCTGGTAATGCTAGCTTGTTCTGGACGCAGAACACAGCCACAGCCGTCAATAACGGTAGAAGAAGAATTGAGAAAGTTGATATGCTTTTCACATTTGCGCAGAACCTATCACATAATTTTGTCACGGTGAATTCCAACATAATATCGAATCTACTAAACAAGGCGGCCAAGTAACCCAGTTCGTTTCTGACTGTCATGAAGAAATCGAAGAACTAGTATGCCAGTCTGATCTTTGGTTGGTCTCTGCTGGCAAGATCATCAAGGAAGTCTTTGCAGCGGGCATCGATCATGTTGATCGAAATCTCCAACATCTACAATCCGATCCGAAAAATGATTAAGGCGTGATACTGAGTATACTCGGAGAGGTTGTCTCCAAAGGCGTACCCAATGTCTTTGGCGAATCCAATTGTCAAAAGCTATGGTGGCGCCAACAACACCCGCAAATATAAAAGGACGGTGCTGCCACCCGAGTTTACAGGTGTTGTTGTAATAACTAAGTAAGGGATGGAAAACAGAACTAGAAACGGCGCCGACGAGCCACACCAAAGAGGTCCATTTATCCGGTATTCTGAATGCCACATAGATTGGTATTAGCCATGCTATCTGGACAGCGTTGACAAGGTGGATCCCGACAACGATGGAGGCAACCAAAATCAGCTTCCACAATGAGATTGGCTCCGCCAGTGTGGAGCCTGATTCTGTCGGTGAACTCATGGCTATCAAAGAAGAAGGTATGTAACTGGACACAAAGAAGAGAGTTTGGAGGGAGGTAGAAGGTGTCGGGCACAAAGAGGAAGGTATTCGAAAGTGGGCACAAAGAGGAGAAGCTTTGGAGGGAGGTAGTCCTCGGCTAGACATGAGGTCGGTTAAAATAAGAGTTTGTTAAACTAAAGCTTTTGTTGAAGAAAAAGAAGGTGATAATGTTGGAGGGGTAACGATCTTAAAAGCGAAGGTCAACATAGTGCTCCAGTCGCTCGTCCTAAGCTAGCTTGCTGATGTAAACCGTCGTAACCAAGCCACCAGCAAGATAAAATTTTCAGCCCCCAAGGAATTTTTGTCCCACAAAGAGCACGTCCAATGGGTTCCACAGCCAAAGACATAGCACCCATAACAAACCAATTTAGTATAAGACCACAATTTATATACCGATAGCCTATGTCAGACACTGTATCCACTTTAATCCCAGACTTCCCACTGTATACCTCCCTCTCCATCCAATCATAAATGTACATGAAGATCATTGACCACGCCAACCAATTTATTGGTGTAACCGTCATTAGCGACATCGGCTTCTTCAACCCTTTCATCGCCGCTAACATTTTCCGAAAACATGTAACCACCGTCCATCTATCATCTTCCTCTTTCTGCTCACTTGACTTCTCAGGTAATACCTGCTTGATCTTGAGGCAGGAAAGAGCCACACCCGTCAAAGACACTAGAAGGAGCATCGAGAATAATAAACCGCCTGTCAGGTTTGCGCAGATAGGGTCGGATGCTTTTGTAATCGTGAATGGGAACATTGTCGGGAATCTCTAAAGGAATGTGGCCAAGTAACCCAACACACTTCTCACTGCCATGAAAAATGCGATGAGCGTGTTTGGCAGTCGAATTTTTCGTTGGTCGCTGGCCGTAAGGTCATCAAGGAAGGCTCGGCAGGGGACTTGGATCATGTTAATCGACATCTCCAAACACCAGAACCCAATCATAAATAGGACTATGATGCGTGCCCAAAGTTCTGTACAGGAGAGTAAGTCTCAAAAGGCGTAGTCGATGTCTGCGAAAAAGCCAATCATCAAAAGATCTCTTATAAGGGCAACGGCACCGGCATGGATAAAAGGACAGGGTTGCTGCTGTAGTAACCGAGGATGGGCTCGAGAACCAAGTTGGAAACGGGGCCGTCGAGCCAGACGAATGAGATTCTTCTGATAGGTACTCCAAAAATCTGGCAGACAGTTATTAGCATTGTTAGCTATACAGCCGAGGCTAAGTGTATTCCAGCAGCGACGAAGGCCACCATGACCAGCTTTTGGACTAGGCTTGGCTGCCCCAGTGGTGACCCCTATTACGACTGCACCGGTGCTGACCCCGACTCTAGCTGCGCCGGTCTCATGGCTACATAGTGTTACATTCGAGGGATGGAGAGAGTGTTTGACGAAGAGCACGTTCGAGAGATGCGGGGAGTGCATTCAAGGGATGGAGAGTAGGTTTGACAGAGAGAGATAGAGGCGTTCGTGGGATGGGGAGTGTGTTTGATGGAGAGAGACAGAGGTATTTGAGGAATGGGGAGTGTGTTTGACGGGGAGAAACTGATGTGTTTGTGTTCTTCTTGTACAACACTGATTGGATGGGGAAGGAGGTATACAGTGGAAACCTAGGGATGCAGCGTATAACATCGACGTGTCGTATAAAGCTCGGGGTCTTTTGATAAACTGGGTGTTTATGGGTGTTGTGTCTTTGGGTGTGGAACCCATTGAGTGTGCACTTGGTGGCTCCAAGAACGTTTGGAAAATTCTCAATTTTATCCTTGATGTTGGCTTCTCATTCTCCATGGCAATAAATACGCTTCCTACTACCATGAAGAATGAGAAGAACACGTTTGCTAGTCTGGTTTTCGGTTCATCACTGGCGGCAAAATTCCCAAAGAATGAGATACTTGCTTGTCTTGGGTGCAGGACAGAGCCACACCCGTCAAGAATAGTAAAAGAAGATGCAACCTTTCAGGTTTGGACGGAACTCATCGCACACTTCTGTCAGCCATTGCTATTTTCTAAATTTAACATATCTATTGACAAAATTAAACATCCAAATTTAATTGGCAACAAGAGTAAAACGGAGTAAGCATAGTCCTAGAATCTATTGATGTTGTCCCTAAACTCTTGGCTATGTCTTGATAAACTCATCCAATTCTTGGAAAAACCTAACTGTTCATAGTGATATTACTATTAAACTAAGAATTTTGGTAGCAAAAATAATGTAATTTTTATGTCCGCTAACACCACCTTAAAAAAATATTAATAGATGAATGAATTCTATTAATAATTCAAAGGTAGGCAAACATTTCATCAAAAGAACAATATATATAAAAAAAAAGTGCAAAAAAATAACATAAACATATAAAAGCAAATAAGTATAAGATAGAAATATCTTACAAAGTCATGACGCAACAATTTGCTATATATGTACAATTTGCATTTAGTGTTTGCTAAAGATCCATAAATATTTTTTATCAATCTCCTTTAAGAAAAAAAAAAAACAAACACCAATATTAACAATTAATAATAACTAACTATATTAGAAGAAAACAGCAATAGCTAATGAGAGTAGTTTGTTTTAAGAGGACAACAAGGAGAAATAATTAATATAAATTCTTTTAGAGCAGCTTGATTTTTCAGTCAAAAAAATAAGAAGGAATAATTAACATAAATTCATAGAAAGCTTAATATCTAAAATAAAATAAAAAAATAATTTACTTAACATAAATAATTTACTTAACATAGAATGTAAATAAAAGAGAGAGAGAATGACTCGCAAAGTATAATTTTGTAGATATACACCTACATATCTATTATAAATGTAGACGGTTTAAATTAGTGGTAATAGTCAAATATAATTCCTTGATAAGATTCAAAGTTATCAATAACGAACTAATTAACAATTTTGGTCTGGTCCTAATTCTAAAATTATAGCTATGACAATGATGTTTGTCACTGACAAAATGAACTAAATTCTTCCATTGCTGATAATCATTGCACGTTAGAAATTAACAAGTTTCAGCATAATTATCATTTAGCAACAAAAAATATTGATATTTGTGATGATCATTTTTCACCTGGATAGGCTTGGGATCAAATGAAACAACCACATCATTTAGCAATAAAAAATATTGATATTTGTGATGATCATTTTTTACCTGGATAGGCTTGTACTATATTATTTAAAATAAGAAAAACAAAGAGAAATAAAAGAAAAAAAAGCTGGTGATAAATGTTAAATAGATCTCTATAATTAAAAATGATTTTTTTCTCATTCTTTTTAAATTTTCTGTTTCTTGACTTTTGTTTATTTACTTATTTATAATATATTAAAGGTGAAACTAAATATTGTTATCTTGAAAAACTAACACATAATATAAGTAAAAAATATTACACATATATACATCTTAATAGTGAAGTTGATATATTTTTTTCATTCAATATTTTCTTTGTCCATCTTTAATTTATTAATATTAAGATCCTTTTCGTTTCATTTACTTTTCTTAATTATCATGGGGAATGAAAAAAAATTAATAATAATACTTATTAAAATCTAAATTAAAAGATAATTATTCTAAATAAATTCTAAAAAATCACAACAAATAATTTCATATGTGCTCATTTATTTCTTTGATAAGAATTACCATTATTTTTGAAAATGTTAAAACTAAATTTCATCAAAAAACAAAATAAAAAAAAGACTTAAAAACAAAAGAATATTAATTTAGCACAATTATAATTCTAAAATTTTTTATCTAATCCATTATAAGTAGCATAAGTAGTTATCTATCCTTAACTTACAAGTGTAAGCAATTAGTTAATCTAACTTAACGATAATAGATTTAATATTAATATTATTTTTTTATTAAATGGTTTCTTATATACAAAAAAAAATTAATTTATTATAGCTTTACAAAATTTGAGAGTCTATAATTCTAGGGGTTTTTCTTTAATTTGACTACTGATGCCTTTCATCTAAAGATGTTAATTGATAACTTAATATTTTAATTTTCTTAATAAATATTCTTCACCAATAATGTTATAGATGCACAAAATTTATTATTTATTTTTTCTATTAACCCCTTATTATTTATCTATTGTCAATTTCTAAGTTATTTCTTGACAAATCCTACCCATAAAACTATTCATACTACTATTCTATATCATAATTTAGTTAACAAGAATTATAAGATTAGTTTTTTTCCTAAGACTTATCATTAATTAATTAAAAAAGATTTTAATTAATTTATTTCTTTAATTAATAAATATTAGATAAAATTAATTTATTGTGAAATTCTATATTATCCTTAAAATTTAGCACAATAAATTTAATACTTCTACTTTGAAATGAGTTTAGTCGATAAAATTAAAATATAAGTAATATTGTTTTTGCACAAATTTTTGTTAATATTATTACAGTGGTACTTCTTTGACCAATTAAATTTAGCTTATATTAATATTAAAATTGTCCTATTTATTGTTCTATTCATTTAAAGAAAATATATTTTTTTTAACTCATTTTACATTCAATTAATTAAATTAAAAACATATTTTGTAACAATTCCAGTTAATATATCATATTTATTTTTTTTATTTTTTTTCCAATAAAACAAATTAATAACACTTACCTTACTAGTAGAATATCATTTTCTATTAAGCAACTTTTTTTTATTAAGCAAATATGTAAGCTTATTTTTTATAAAAAAAATAGAAATTTTACAACAAAATCATCAGCTTAACTCACCCAATGCTACAATTTTAATATATATCTACTCAAACTAGCTTGAAGCTACTTTGGATAAAAAAAACATTTTCAAGTCAAATAAACTGACCAAAGGATGTAACAGTTGCATGTCCACCATACACTTTCTTTGTGAATGTCCACAAAATTTTTTTTTCTTAAATCTAGACTATTTGTATTTTTTATATAAAATCTGGTTGGTTACAAACAATGAAATAGTCATACTCCAAAGAGTACACTGGAACAGGTGAAAAGCTTCCTATATTATAATTATTCTTTTCATGTGTGGTTCCAAGAATCGAGAATCCTACCAAACAATTTTTTATTGATTTCTTCTGGTTCATAGTATCAAACACTTTGATTATTTATACAGTAGTTGAAAAAATCAAATCAAGAATTAATTACAAAATTGTTTATCCAAGTATGCTTTTTAAATAATTAAATATTCTAAATGCTTTTTTATTGTACTCGATATTGTGTAAAAAATAAAAAAAAAAAGTTGATAAACACTCATAAATTAAAATATATCTGCGGTAGGTGAATGATGAATGTAATCTTTGATCATAGTCATAGGTATTATTGACTATTAATGAAATCAATTGTGAAATGTGTTCAGTTCAAAAGTGTACCAAAATATGCAATAGTATGAGGGTGATTCACAAGGAGCCAATGATAAATAATAATAAAGTTAACAAAGATGATGGTTATAATGGTAAACATGTTCATGTGAACACACTATTAAAAAGAAAAGCAAAATGCTTTAACACACAGATCGAGGACTTTAATAGAGTAAGAAATTTTTCTTCTTTTTGTTCTTCATACACAAAGTCCCTTATATATACATGTATGCCTACCATAAAAGGTGTCAAAAAGTGGTTGCTAACAAGAACAAATAGGAAGCAAGAGTTGAAAAAGAATATCAATGGCAAGATCTAAAGATGCATTAAAGTTCAGACTTGTAGTTTATCCACGAAATTCTAGGCATCTTATAGTTATATTATAAGATGAATCAGCAATTAAAATTGAAATTGGCCACTTGAAATTATCAAAAAAACAAAGAACACTGTTTCATACGATGAAAAAGCTAAACTTTAAGCAACAATTTAATCACATCCTCCCCCAGCAAATAAAAAAACTTTATTGTGAAATCCTAACAGTGAAGAAGAATGAAGGGAGCCGAAAAAGAATATCAATGGCAAGATCTAAAGATGCATTAAAGTTCAGACTTGTAGTTTATCCACGAAATTCTAGGCATCTTATAGTTATATTATAAGATGAATCAGCAATTAAAATTGAAATTGGCCACTTGAAATTATCAAAAAAACAAAGAACACTGTTTCATACGATGAAAAAGCTAAACTTTAAGCAACAATTTAATCACATCCTCCCCCAGCAAATAAAAAAACTTTATTGTGAAATCCTAACAGTGAAGAAGAATGAAGGGAGCCCAACAAATGAAAAAGAACTAAAAAGGGGAAGGAGGAACAGAGATGTTTGAAGAGTTAAATAATAACCTTTGTATCAAACCAACAAACACTTGGCGTGCGTGCTGTTTCAATGCCAGCAAAAGACTCCTTCTGCTTTGTTTCTAAAGTACTCTCTGTGTTTCTTCTATGATGGTTCCTCTGAACCTTCGGAGAAACTTGTCCCTTGGAGAAGAAAAGAGAAGAGAGAGTAAATGTGTTTGTGGTAGAGTGCAGTATTTCTATACCCTCCCCTCTCCTCCCTTTGTATAAAATTTGAAGAAACGGAGAGAAGTCGGAGTGGAGAGTAATGGAGAGTGAATGAATGTGGAAGTATGGGTAAACTCTAACTCTGCTTTGTGGTAGAGACGTGCGTTAAATATAAGACTTCAATATTCAATCATAAATTGCCACATCAGTAAAATTACCTTACTTCCGCGGTGTATGAACACGTTTGTATACACTTCTCTTGTACACCTTTCAAGTTAGTTATACAAAATGAACGATATGAAGTCAAAACAAAAAATGTTTTTTATATCACAAAAAAAAAGTTTATAAGAAAGGTGTAAACAAAAAATGGTTCAAATATCATTTCTAAGGGGTAAAAAGAAAAGAAAGGAATGCATCAACTCAACCATCGACTAACTTTGAAATCTTGCAATTAGAACCATGTAATTGGATGGAAATATAAAAAATTTTTACAATATATTGTATCAAAAAAAAAAATTTTTCTTGTAAACACATTATAGTTGGTGACTTGGTGTGAATCATAAGACCATAGGATTCCCTTAGTAACTGCATATTCAAGATCAAAAAGATTATTATTGCTATAAAGTAAGATAGTACTTGACATAGGCCAAATCAAAGTGAATATCTGACAAGAACTTCCAACTTTAGCATCATTA